>NC_090739.1:4982668-4995168 GCF_036898095.1 Palaemon carinicauda
AACGTAAATAGAGTCTGCTGTATGTATATGATAACGACTGAAGGTAGGATCCCAAAATAAACCATTATAAGAACGATAAAGACTTTCTACGCATTTACTATTTCATGGTGACCTGAATTTAGCATGTTTTATTACATTCTATCCCTCACTATTCTCTGTCCCTGGGAGGACCTTACACACGAAAGGCAACTAATATAATGGGACCCTCTGAGTGTACTAGTAAGGGACACCCTTACTAGGTTGGTTTGCTGTGAGCGATCAGATTAAAGTCTCCCACCATCACCAATCCGCAGTTGCCAATGTGGTGATGAAAACTGGCCAGACCCCATACATGAAGGACATGTCTGAGGTCTTTGTCCTGCAGTGGACTAAATACGGATGCATTTGTTGTTGTTGTTGTTGTTCTTGTGGTTGTTGTTGTTGTCATTACAGAAAAAAGATATGAGTCACTGCTGGAACCGATTTCTTATGACATAATTTTAATTCTTTCTAAAAAAAAGTACTTTTCATTATGAACGAGTTATTTTTCGATTTGATGGAAATTCCTTTTTATCCACATTCTTCCCTTCCTTGATTCTACCATTTCTAGGATAGATAATGATATATTGCCCGTCCCATCGGCCTCTGTCGTTATCATCAATATCTGTTATGACTGCGATAAGACGATGATAAGGATGATCGAACCTCGATCGAAGAGATTGTCACTGTGAGTTGAAAACATGCAGAAAGATAAAGTATTGGAACCATATTATTATGCCACAATTATAAAATTAGTTCTTCATAAAAGCTATTTATTTGTATTATTACCTCCGCCAACGACGTTGGAAGGAGGTTAGGTTTTCGCCCCTGTTTGTTTGTTTGTGTGTGTGTGTGTTTGTATTTGTTTGTGAACAGCTTCCTGACCACAATATTAATCGTAGAGTAATGAAACTTACTGGGTTTAATTGACTTTGAGTATTACTAGTTTAATTGACTCGAATTATTCCTAACTTAACTCACTCGAATTATTCCCAGCTTAAACTCAACGTATTCCTAGTTTAACTGACTGAGTATTACTAGTTTAACTGACTCGAATTATTCCTAACTTAACTCACTCGAATTATTCCCAGCTTAAACTCAACGTATTCCTAGTTTAACTGACTGAGTATTACTAGTTTAACTGACTCGAATTATTCCTAACTTAACTCACTCGAATTATTCCCAGCTTAAACTCAACGTATTCCTAGTTTAACTGACTGAGTATTACTAGTTTAACTGACTCGAATTATTCCTAACTTAACTCACTCGAATTATTCCCAGCTTAAACTCAACGTATTCCTAGTTTAACTGACTGAGTATTACTAGTTTAACTGACTCGAATTATTCCTAACTTAACTCACTCGAATTATTCCCAGCTTAAACTCAACGTATTCCTAGTTTAACTGACTGAGTATTACTAGTTTAACTGACTCGAATTATTCCTAACTTAACTCACTCGAATTATTCCCAGCTTAAACTCAACGTATTCCTAGTTTAACTGACTGAGTATTACTAGTTTAATTGACTCGAATTATTCCTAACTTAACTCACTCGAATTATTCCCAGCTTAAACTCAACGTATTCCTAGTTTAACTGACTGAGTATTACTAGTTTAACTGACTCGAATTATTCCTAACTTAACTCACTCGAATTATTCCCAGCTTAAACTCAACGTATTCCTAGTTTAACTGACTGAGTATTACTAGTTTAATTGACTCGAATTATTCCTAACTTAACTCACTCGAATTATTCCCAGCTTAAACTCAACGTATTCCTAGTTTAACTGACTGAGTATTACTAGTTTAACTGATTCGAATTATTCCTAACTTAACTCACTCGAATTATTCCCAGCTTAAACTCAACGTATTCCTAGTTTAACTGACTGAGTATTACTAGTTTAACTGATTCGAATTATTCCTAACTTAACTCACTCGAATTATTCCCAGCTTAAACTCAACGTATTCCTAGTTTAACTGACTGAGTATTACTAGTTTAACTGACTCGAATTATTCCTAACTTAACTCACTCGAATTATTCCCAGCTTAAACTCAACGTATTCCTAGTTTAACTGACTGAGTATTACTAGTTTAACTGACTCGAATTATTCCTAACTTAACTCACTCGAATTATTCCCAGCTTAAACTCAACGTATTCCTAGTTTAACTGACTGAGTACTACTAGTTTAATTGACTCGAATTATTCCTAACTTAACTCACTCGAATTATTCCCAGCTTAAACTCAACATATTCCTAGTTTAACTGACTGAGTACTACTAGTTTAATTGACTCGAATTATTCCTAACTTACTCACTCGAATTATTCCCAGCTTAAACTCAACGTATTCCTAGTTTAACTGACTGAGTATTACTAGTTTAATTGACTCGAATTATTCCTAACTTAACTCACTCGAATTATTCCCAGCTTAAACTCAACATATTCCTAGTTTAACTGACTGAGTATTACTAGTTTAATTGACTCGAATTATTCCTAGTTTAACTCACTCGAACTATTCTTATTTTAACTGTCTCTAGTATAACTGATTCCTACTGATCTTAATTCAACTGATTAGAATTACTCACGGTTTAACTGAATCAAAATTACTCATGGTTTAACTGAACCAAATCTGTCCTCAATAACTGACACGTATTGATTCAAGTTTATCTGATGACGTCATCCAACATACGTACTTTTCTGTTTATAAATAGATACGTCATTATACCTGAAAAGAGTTAATGTTAACCCGTTCTCTGGTACAACCTTGAAAAAAAAAATTAATCAGCCAAACTTTCCGATCGATTTCGGAGAATTTGGAAAAAGAACATTTTTCATTGGCACCATTTATGCTTGATTTATGTTATTATTTATGATATGGCGTATCCAAGGATATGTTTAATCACTGTGTATTGAAGTAAAGTATATTAGCATATTCTTAGCTGGAGGTCGACCTTGTGTCTAGACGTGTGAGCACATTAAAACTAATCGATATTAAATCACTGCGATTTTTTGTGACTCAACCAAGGGCAATCATGATGTACAAGATAAGCAAGCAATTAAATGATATATAGAAATTTTCCCTATATAAAATAGAGCAAGGTCTCTCTCTCTCTCTCTCTCTCTCTCTCTCTCTCTCTCTCTCTCTCTCTCTCTATATATATATATATATATATATACATACATATATATATATATATATATATATATATATATATATATATATATATATATATATACACATACATACATATATATATAGATATATAATATATATAAAATATATATATATATATGTATGTGTATATATATATAAATATATAATATATATGTATATATATATATATATATATATATATATATATATATATATATATATATATATATATATATATATATATATATACATACATATATATATATATATATATATATATATATATATATATATATATATATATATATATATATATATATATATATATATATCAGTCACGTTGAGCAGTATTGCTCTACGTATGATTACTTGATCTCTCTCTATCACTAGAGTAGGAAGAGAGTAGTCATACCCTAGTGAGAGGGGGTACTCCTATAGGTACACTCGGAAACCACAATCTCCCACAAATTGCCTAAACTGACCGGCTGTATTTAGGAAAGGGGGAGGGGGTGGGAAGGGTTGTATATCTGCGTGTGCATGTCTAACTATTTAGCCGTAATTTTTGACGGGCCACGTACACTAGTGTATTAATAAAAATAAACACGTCGGCATGAGTCCGTAGAAAGTAGATATGAAAAGGACCGATGTTTTTTTAGATAAATTATTTAATATTTTTTTCTTTTTATTGCGGTTGTTTAATGATAAATACGGGGGTATTATTATTATTATTATTATCATTATTATTATTATTATTATTATTATTATTATTAATAGCCAAGCTACAACCCTAGTTGGAAAAGCAAGATGCTACAAGCCCAAGGGCCCCTCCACGGAAAAATAGCCCAGTGAGGAAAGGAAACAAGGAAATAAATAAACGATATAAGAAGTAATAAAAAATTGAAATAAAATACTAATGTTTCTTCTAATAGATGATGTGAAAATCATTATTTTGTACTCTCTTTGTATCAACAGATATTATAAGCGAAACAAAACAAGAAATTAGCGGTAAAAACACACATAAACACGTGTGTTCACACACTTATGCGCGCGCGCACACACACACACACACACACACACACACATATATATATATATATATATATATATATATATATATATATATATATATATATATATATTATATATATATATATACTGTATATATATATACACCCATATATACATATATATATATATATATATATATATATATATATATATATATATATATATATACACACACACACAAACACACACACACATATATATATATATTTATATATATATATATATATATATATATATATATATATATATATATATATATATATGCACACACACATATATATATATATATATATATATATATATATATATATATATATATATATATATATATATATATATATATTACACACAACCGTGTATATATATATATATATATATATATATATATATATATATATATATATATATATATATATATATATTACAAACGTGTTTACCGTATATATATGTGCTTATTTGTTAACTTTCGTATGTGAATAATGGTTAGTCATAACTCAGATACGTCAAATGCTCCAACATATAAGCTATTCAAGGATGAATGGGTCCGAAGACATTATTTGGTTAAGTACTACCGATAAAGATAGGACAGCGAAAGACTTTTCAATTTCCATCTCTAATCCTGTATTATAAAAACGCAAATGAGCATGAAGGCGAGATATAGATTAATGAATAAATGAATAACATAAATATTGCAAGGAAAATGTATATGAATGATCTTTTCATTTTAATGGAATGGAAAAGATCAGATGGATTTGAAAGTGTTTGAAATAAACAGGAACTGTTTTTAAAGATTTTCGAGTATTTTAGTTTTTTGGGGTATTTATATTTATGTATAATTCCGTTGAACCGACAACTTCATCTAGGTCTAAAAATGTTAGACCTATATCTAGGTCTAAAAATGTTAGACATAGGTATAGGTCTAAAAATGGTAGACATACATCTTGGCTCTAAAAATGTTAGACTTACATCCAGGTCTAAAAATGGTAGACCTATACCTAGGTCTAAAAATGGTAGACCTACATCTAGGTCTAAAAATTGTAGACCTACATTTAGGTTTAAAAATTTTAGACCTACATCTAGGTCTAAAAATGGTAGACCTACATCTAGGTTTAAAAATGCTAGACCTACTTCTAGGTCTATAAATGTTAGTTCTACATCTAGGGTAAAAAAATGTTAGACTTACATCCAGTTATAAAAATGGTAAACCTATATCTAGGTCTAAACATGGTAGACATACATCTAGGTCTAAAAACATTAGACCTACATCTAGGTCTAAAAATGTTACACCTTCATCTAGGTCTAAAAATGATACACCTACATCTAGGTCTAAAATGTTACACCTTCATCTACGTCTAAAATGGTAGACCTACACCTAGGTCTAAAAATGTTAGACCTACATCTAGTTCTAAAAATGTTACACTTTCATCTAGGTCTAAAAATGTTACACCTACAGTTGTCTAAGAATATTAGACCTACATCTAGGTCTACAAACCTTGACCTAAATCTCTTAGACCTAATCATCACCATTCGTTAACCAAGGCTTTTAAATATTAACTGAGAAATGGTCTAATTGTGATAAAATAAATAAGTCTAGCAAACACACGACTTTAAGCCTTATACGTCTCATTGCAACGTAGTCTTTAAGTCTGCAAATTTATGCTCTTTTAAGCTTCAGTTCACCTGTACAGAATGCTGGTGTATATATCATTAGGGCCAAAGGTGTCCTAGATACCAAAATGGGATATAATAACAGGTATTAAAATCAATATTTACTCGATAGATTTCCCGCTAGACCTCTGAAGGACTGAAAATAGGAAATATTTTCAGGAAGTTTAAAAAAAATTTATACGTAAAATGCTAAGACAACATGGATTTCATAATTAAAGATACAGATAATTAAAGATATAGATGAAGGTAATTAGGATACTCTAAATACTTATGAATGCATAAGGCATACAAATTTTGTAGGTATGTGTAGGCCTAGAGCACAGACGCACTGGACTTTTTTCGTGTGATATAAATGGTTAAAAAAACCCTTATAGTACGTAAAGTTTCAAACGAATTTCCATTGCCAGGTGTCACCTATTTTATTATCCAAAATATAAAAAAGAAAAATGAACAACTAAATATGAGAACAGAAGGAAAATGAAAATTTTGAAGAACAACTGAAATAGGAAAATAGACGCCAAGCCATTGACAAAAACAGAACTAAACCAAATAAATAAAGGGAAAAAATAGTTTGCAGTAATATCCGGACAAAATTCCACATGACATAACCCTCAGACAATATCCCACGTAACAAAATCTCACAAGACATTATCCCACATTGTGAAAAGTGGACAAAATCCCACAACGTGGAAAGTGGACAAAATCCCACAATATGAAAAGTGAACAAAATCCCAGAGGGCAAAATCCCACAATGTGGAAAGTGGACATAATCCCACAATGTGGAAAGTGGACATAATCCCACAATGTGAAAAGTGGACATAATCCCACAATGTGAAAAGTGGACAAAATCCCACTGGACAATCCCACAATGTGAAACGTAGACAAATTACCAAAGGACATAACCCCACAAGGTGAAAAGTTGACGAAATCCCACAGGACAATCCCAAAATGTGAAAAGTGGACAAAATCCCAAAGGACACAATCCCACAATGTGAAAGTGGACAAAATCCAACAGTAGGTTACTTTTCACATTGTGGGATTTTGCTCGTGGGGGTTTTGCCCCGTGGGGATTACGTCCTGTGGGATTTTATTCGTAGGATTTTGTCCTGTGGGCTTTCGTACTAGATTCGTTTGTAGTTCAGGCTCTGGGCCTTAGTCTGTCTTTGATAGGTATGAGGGAACAGAGACTAGGGATTAATAATAATAATAATAATAATAATAATAATAATAATAATAACAAACATCTCTACAAACCAGGCTCACGTGTGTTTATATGGAGCCGGGTGAATGAATAGGAAAGAGCATCGAGGCGATTGAATTAGAAATTACTTTGAAGAGCGGGGGAGAAGAGGCAGCTTTAGTCAAGGGGGGGGGGGGGAGAAGAGGCAGCTTTAGTAAAGGGGGGTGGGGGGTTCATGAATGTGCTACGGAGTGACAAGGGTGAAAAAGACTTACAGGATACATAAATATTCATCTACAGCTGAGCTGAGGCACACTCTTCGTGGAAAGCTGGTTCAGAGAGGTAGTAAGGTTGACTCCGGTAATTTGAAGCGGGTGAGAATTGTATCTCAGTATACAGGCTTGGATGTTTAGGTGTTGGCTGTATAGATGTGTACATACGTGATAATTGTGGATATATATATATATATATATATATATATATATATATATATATATATATATATATATATATATATATATATATATATATATATATAATGTGAAGGATGATATGGAGAGAAGAAATTTGATGGAAGAGTTTGCCTTTGATAGAAAACATTGGAAATGACGCATCAAGCATCCGACCCTTTAATATAGGGATAACACTGGTAAAGTATATATATATATATATATATATATATATATATATATATATATATATATATATATATATATATATATATATATATTTCTGAGTGGGGATACCTTCACGTGGCGAAAGGCTTTGCGTATTACCATGATCAGCAAAGCTGTACTAGTCAGGGCCACCCATACTAGGTTGGTTTGCTGTGAGCGATCAGACTAAAGTCTTTTACCATCACCAATCCGTAGTGGTTGGCATGGTGATGAAATGGCCAACCCACAGACAGGATTAAGGACATGTCTGAGGCCTTTTTCAGAACTAACTTACGTATTCGGACTTCTACTACTACTACTACTACTACTACTACTACTACTAATAATAATAATAATAATAATAATAATAATAATATTGGGTGGGACAGAATTATGAAAAAAGTTTGTTTATCAAAATAACCACGCTTGGTTTGAACAAACAATATTATTAAATTGAGGTTGATGTCAATTTATGGCAATTTTATTTCTCATGTTATAACTTAATGAATTGTGTTCCTTAAACAGTATTAATTTGAAAAAAAAAATCTTACTAAAATTCCTAATTCACATCCAAATAGTGGGACAAAAGTCACTAGGGCGATCAATTCATATTATTATTATTATTATTATTATTATTAGTAGTAGTAGTAGTAGTAGTAGTAGTAGAAGACCAGCTACAACCCTAGTTGAAAAAGCAGGATGACATAAGTCTAAGGCCTTATAGCCCAGTGAGGAGAGGAAATAAGAAAATAAATAAACTATACGAGAAGTAACGAATTAAAATAAAATATCTTGAGATCAGTAACAACGTTAAAATAAATCTATCATATAAAAACTATGAAGAGAGACTTATGTCAGCCTGTTCAACGTAAAAACATTCGTCGCAAGTTCAAATGTTTTAAGTTCCAACGATTCAACTACCCGATTAGGAAGATCATTCAACAATCTTGGAATTGGGAGGAGAATTTCGATGTGGAATTAATTCCCTCTATATTAATTCCAACAAGAGGTATTTCTATCATCATTATTTTTTATTCTAACATTTATTTTATCCCTTTTTTCAGTAACATGCAGAAGATGTTCAAGAAATCTCAAGTCACGTGTCTTCTCTTCGTTCTGTTTATTACAGATTCGACTGTACTAGCTCAGGTGAGTTAATAATAATAATAATAATAATAATAATAATAATAATAAGTAGTTAGTTACAGGAAACAAATGGTGTTTATAATTCATTATATGTGCCTCTCTCTCTCTCTCTCTCTCTCTCTCTCTCTCTCTCTCTCTCTCTCTCTCACACACACACACACACACACACACACACACACACACACATATATATATATATATATATATATATATATATATATATATATATATATATATATATATATATATATATGTATATATAATATATATTTATATATATATATATATATATATATATATATATATATATATATATATATATATATATATATATATATATATGTATATATATATATATATATATATATATATATATATATATATATATATATATATTTACACACACACACACACACACACACACACACACATATATATATATATATATATATATATATATATATATATATATATATATATATATATATATATATATTACGCACTATTTCATTTCCATTCTCCTTTACAATATTACGCTAAGACCAACATTATACCAATGCACAAATTACATTTTTTATATTATTCATTTTGAATTATCTTCAAACTCTCGCCCTCAGGATGAGGTTGAAGGATCACGGAACGAAGCTAAAAACCGTACGAAAGTTGCAGATAGTCTAGCCACTAAAATCTTCTGCTCAGACAACGCTTGCACTGCTAAGAGTGGTTCTTGCCAAAGCACTTTGAACATTTTCTCCAGCTGCAAGGAAGTGGATAACTCGCTCTGCGGCGCTTTCTGCTCGTGCTGTGTTGGTGAGTAGGTCTATTTATTGCCATTACGTTCGGTGTTTGTGAGTAGGTCTATTTATTGCTATTACTTTCGCCGTGTTTTCTGATTAAGTATTTATTGCCATTACGTTCGGTGTTTGTGAGTAGGTCTATTTATTGCTATTACTTTCGCCGTGTTTCTGAGTAAGTCTATTTATTGCCATGACGTTCGGTGTTTGTGAGTAGGTCTATTTATTGCTATTACTTTTGCCGTGTTTCTGAGTAAGTCTATTTATTGCCATTACGTTCGGTGTTTGTGAGTAGGTCTATTTATTGCTATTACTTTCGCCGTGTTTTCTGATTAAGTATTTATTGCCATTACGTTCGGTGTTTGTGAGTAGGTCTATTTATTGCTATTACTTTCACCGTGTTTTCTGAGTAAGTCTATTTATTGCCATGACGTTCGGTGTTTGTGAGTAGGTCTATTTATTGCTATTACTTTTGCCGTGTTTCTGAGTAAGTCTATTTATTGCCATTACGTTCGGTGTTTGTGAGTAGGTCTATTTATTGCTATTACTTTCACCGTGTTTTCTGAGTAAGTCTATTTATTGCTACTACATTCAGTGTTTGTTAGTTGGTCTATTTATTGCGTTTACTTTCGCCGTGTTTCTGAGTAAGTCTATTTATTGCCATGACGTTCGGTGTTTGTGAGTAAGTCTATTTATTGCCATTACTTTCCCTTTGTGAGTAAGTCTATTTATTGCCATTACTTTCAGTGTTTGTGAGTAGGTCTATCTATTGCTATTACTTTCGCCGTGTTTCTGAGTAAGTCTATTTATTGCTACTACATTCAGTGTTTGTTAGTAGGTCTATTTATTGCGTTTACTTTCGCCGTGTTTCTGAGTAAGTCTATTGCCATTACTTTCCCTTTGTGAGTATGTCTATTTATTGCTATTACTTTCAGTGTTTGTGAGTAGGTCTATTTATTGCCACCACTTTCAGCGTTTGTGAGTAGGTCTATTCATCGCTATTAATTTCATCGTGGTTCTATGCAAGTCTATTTATTTCCATTACTTTCACTTTGTGAGTATGTCTATTTATTGCTATTACTTTCACAGTCTTTGTGAGTATGACCATTTATTGCAATTAATTTCAGTGTTTGTGGGTAGGACTAATTATTGCTCTTAATTTCAGTCTTAGTTGGTAGAACTATTTAGTGCTATTAATTTCACTGTCTTTGTGGGTAGGACTATTTATTGCTATCAATTTGTCTTTGTTGGTAGGACTATTTATTGTTATTAAGTTCACTGTCTTTGTGGGTATGACTATTTATTGCTATTACTTCAGTCTTTATGGGTAGGACCATTTATTGCTATTAATTTCAGTCTTTGTTGGTAGGACTATTTATTGCTATTAAGTTCAGTCTTCGTGGGCGGGACTATTTATTGCTTTTAAGTTCAGTCTTTGTGGGTAGGACTATTTATTGCTATCAAGTTCAGTCTTTATGGGTAGGACTATTTACTAAGTTCACTATTTCTATGGATAGGGCTATTTATTGCTATTACTTTCACCATCGTTGTGGGTAGGCCTATCCAATGCTATTACTTTGATTTCCCTATAGACCTCTTATTGTTATTATTAATTATTAAATATTCCTAAATATAAAGTAAAAAGCGTAAGTAGGGAATAGGTGCCAAATATAAGATAATCAAATATAAAGTGAATTAAGCGTGTCTATTTATATAATTATAAACGCAGAAATACGTAATTATATATATATATATATATATATATATATATATATATATATATATGTGTGTGTGTGTGTGTGTGTTTGTGCATATATAAATATGTATGAATATATACATGAACACACATATACAAATTATATATATATATATATATATATATATATATATATATATATATATATATATATATACTGTATATATATATATATATATATATATATATATACTGTATATATATATATATATATATATATATATATATATATATATATATATATATATATACAGTATATATATATATATATATATATATATATATATACTGTATATATATATATATATATATATATATATATATATATATATATATATATATATATATATATATGTGTATATATATATATTGTGTATAAATACATATAAACATGTTTGAAAATATACATGTACACATACAAATATATATACATATATATATACATACATATATATATATATATATATATATATATATATATATATATATATATACATATATAATTTATAAATAATATACGAATTTTAAAAATCACATTCTTTTAGACCTACTCAATATATGTAATCTCTTATTTCCAACAGTAAAATCATTTATCAAAATTAAAATTCATTCTCCTATTTACATTTTTATTGCTCCCACTAGACCTTGAAACAAGATGAAAACGATTCATGAACCATCTTTGATTAAAACCCGAATAGTAATTAAGCATTACCATATTTATCAAGCTCGTCTATAGGAATAGTTTATCAACCGGCGTTAATGAAATCTACCCACACATGTGAGGTACACACTTGTTGTAAACAGCTGTTCAAGGTCAGTCAGTTTGGTAATAATTTTACTCTCTCCTCATCTTCACGCAGACTTTAAAATATTGAATCTGTTAAATTCTAATTATTTATTACTTCCGCCAACGAAGTTGGAAGGACGTTATGTTTTACCCCGTGTTTGTCTATGTGTGTATGTATGTGTGTTTGTAAACAGCTTCCTGACAATTCTAATCGTTGAATAATGAAACTTGCAGGGAGTAACTGCTATGCAAAAAAGCTGGACATGATTGAATTTTGGAA
>NC_090739.1:5000168-5007668 GCF_036898095.1 Palaemon carinicauda
AGTCCTAGCTTGAGTCGAGAGGGTGCTTGAGCACTGATCATAAGTATACATGGTCATTCTCTAGGGCATTGTCCCTGTCCCTTGCCTCTGCCATTCATGAGCGGCCTTTACACGTTGTTTCTGATATTTCTTGCAGAGTGTGGTGCCGGAGACGCAGGCTCATGCAAATCGAGCTGCAACACCAACATTGAAGACGAAGATGGAACAGCAACATGCACTGTCACTGGGTACAAATGCTGTGTACCCAAAACTGGTAAGTTTGTCCCAGCATTTCAGACTTGAAGTTGGTTATATTGATGAAATTCTGTGTACCCAAAACAGGTAAGTTTGTCCCAGCATTTCAGACTTGAAATTGGTTATCTTGATCAAATGCTGTGTAACCAAAACTGGCAAGTTTGTCCAAGCATTTCAGACTTGAAGTTGGTTATCTTGATCAAATGCTGTGTATCCAAAACTGGTAAGTTAGTTTCAGCATTTCAGACTTGGAATTGGTTATATTGATCAATTGCTGCGTCCCTAAAACTGGTAAGTTTGTCTCAACATTTCAGACTAGAAGTTGGTTATCCTGATTAAACGCTGCGTCCCAAAAACTGGTAAGTTTGTCCCAACCTTTCAGAATTGAAGTTGGTTATATTGATGAAATGCTGTGTACCCAAAACTGATAAGTTTCCCCCAATATTTCAGAATTGAAGTTGGTTAAGTATCTTGATCAAATGCTGTGCACCCAAAACTGGTAAGTTTGTCCCAGCATTTTAGAATTGAAGTTGGTTATATTGATCAAATGCTGTGTACCCAAAACTGGTAAGTTTGTTCCAACATTTCAGACTTGAAGTTGGTTATATTGATCAAATTATGCGTCCCCAAAACTGGTAAGTTTGTCCCAGCATTTCAGACTTGAAGTTGGTTATATTGATCAAGTTCTGTGTATCCAAAACTGGTAAGTTTGTTCCAGCATTTCAGACTTGAAGTTGGTTATCTTGATCAAATGCTGCGTCCCAAAACTGGTAAGTTTGTCCCAGCATTTCAGATTTGAAGTTGTTTATCTTGATCAAGTGCTGTGTACCCAAAACTGGCAAGTTTGTCCCAGCATTTCAGACTTGAAGTTGGTTATCTTGATCAAATGCTGTGTACCCAAAACTGGCAAGTTTGTCCAAGCATTTCAGACTTGAAGTTGATTAAGTATCTTGATCAAATGCTGTGTATCCAAAAACTGGTAAGTTTGTCTCAACATTTCAGACTTGAAGTTGGTTATATTGATGGAATTCTGTGTACCCAAAACAGGTAAGTTAGTTTCAGCATTTCAGACTTGAAGTTGGTTATCTTGATCAAATGCTGTGTACCCAAAACTGGTAAGTTTGTCCTAAAATTTTAGACTTGAAGTTGGTTATCCTGATCAAATGCTGCGTCCCAAAAACTGGTAAGTTTGTCCCAGCATTTCAGACTTGAAGTTGGTTATCTTGATCAAATTTTGTGTCCCACAAACTAGTAAGTTTGTTCCAACATTTCAGACTTGAAGTTGGTTATCTTGATCAAATGCTGTGTATCCAGAACTGGTAAGTTTGTCTCAACATTTCAGACTTGAAGTTGGTTATCTTGATCAAATGCTGTGTACCCAAAATTGGTAAGTTTGTCCTAAAATTTTAGACTTGAAGTTGGTTATCCTGATCAAATGCTGTGTACCCAGAACTGGTAAGTTTGTCTCAACATTTCAGAATTAAAGTTGGTTATCTTGATCAAATTCTGTGTACTCAAATCTGGTAAGTTTGTCCCAGCATTTCAGACTTAAAGTTGGTTATCTTGATCAAATGCTGTGTACCCAAATCTGGTAAGTTTGTCCCAGCATTTCAGAATTAAAGTTGGTTATCTTGATCAAATTCTGTGTACTCAAAACTGGTAAGTTTGTCCCCCGCATTTCAGACTTGAAGTTGGTTATCTTGATCAAATGCTGTGTACTCAAAACTGGTAAGTTTTCCCAACATTTCAGACTTGACGTTGGTTATCTTGATTAAATGCTGTGTACCCAAAACTGGTAAGTTTGTCCAAGCATTTCAGACTTGAAGTTGGTTATCTTGATCAAATGTTGTGTACCCAAAACTGGTAAGTTTGTTACATTTCAGACTTGAAGTTGGTTAACTATCTTGATCAATTTTGAAATTCAACATCTTGGCTCCTTCGCGACTAGCTCTAATTTCCTTAAAACACCAATGAAAAATTTAGTTTTCTGAAGATGAAATAATTTCATACAACAATTCTAGATATTACAAAGTAATTTCTGTTTTACTAATTTCTCCTCCTTTTGTTTTTTCTTAAGTTTTTATAGTTTAAATTTGAAAGATCTATTTTAATGTTGTTACTTTTCTCAACATATTTTATTTTAATTGTTCACTACTTCTCTTGTAGTGCATTTATTTCTTTGTTTCCTTTCCTAACTGGGCTATTTTTTTCCTGTTGAAGCCCTTGGCCTTTAAGCATCGGGTTTTTCAAACTAAGGTTGTAGCTTAGCTAGTAACAATAATAATAATAATAATAATAATAATAATAATAATATTATTATTATTATTATTATTATTATTATTATTATTATTATAAAAATTACGTAAAGTATCATTATTATCAAAATTAGTAGTAGCAATAATAACAATAATAACATTATTATTAAAATTACAAAAATTACCATTATTATTAAAATTACAAAAATTACTATTATTATTAAAATTAGTAGTGATGATAATAATGATAATAATAATATTAAAATTACTAAAATCATCATTATTATCAAAATAGGTAATAATAATAATAAAAATAATAATAATAATAATAATAACAATAATAATAATAATAAACACCTATCAGCCATAACCACATTTCTTAAAATATATCATATCCAAAATTCTTAGCCGTATTCAATCTATCAAATCCAGAACTCTCCGGATGCGGAATTCTAAACATTCCTCTGTATTCCCTCTTCCAGGATGCACTGCGAACTGTGGATGGAACAATAGGTTCACTTGCAGGACCTCGAGCCAATGTCCTTGGTACCAAACGCAGTTTGGGAGCTGTCCTTCGGGTTGCAAATGCTGTGGGTCCTTTTTCGGTTGATGATGAAATAAGTGTATCACGTTTTGGAGTTTTTTAAAATGTTGATATATACAGGGGTGTGTATATATACTGTGTGTGTGTATATGTATAATATATATATATATATATATATATATATATATATATATATATATATATATACTGTGTATATATATATATATATATATATATATATATATATATATATATATATATATATATATATATATATATATATATATATATTGTATATACACATATACATATGTATATATATATAATGTATATATATATACATTTATATATACTGTATATATAAATTATGAATATATAATATATATACAGTATATATATATATATATATATATATATATATATATATATATATATATATATATATATATATATATATATATATATATATACATACTGTATATATATATATATATATATATATATATATATATATATATATATATATATAGTGTATAAATATATATACACACATATATATATATACATATACTATGTGTATAAATATATATATATATATATATATATATATATATATATATATATAAACATACATAAAAGCGTAAAAATCACATGGAAACGTGATGTGCAGAGGCAAAAGAACCACAGGGAAAATGACAATATGATATATAAGGTTAAGTCCTGATTAGTTTCGTCAGAAAAGGCCTCACGAAACTAATCAGGACTTAGTCTTATATTTCTTTTTTTTTTTCATTTCCCTGTGGTTCTTTTGTAAATGTATGTATGTATGTGTATGTATGTATGTATGTATGTATATATGTATATATACATATGTATATATATATATATATATATATATATATATATATATATATATATATATATATATATATATATAGATAGATAGATAGATAGATATACAGCTGGGAGAATATAATACTTCAGACAGATTTTACACAAAATTTTAAAATTCTAAAGTACATATATACATATATGTATATACAAACATACATACATATGTATATACAATATATATATGTATATATATATATATATATATATATATATATATATATAATATATATATATACATATATATGTGTGTGTGTGCATGTGTGAATACACCTATTACTTAAAAAATATATTTTGCATATAAAATCAAAATCCTAAACTATACAAGATTGTTAATTTACATCGAAGACATCAAAGAGAGAGCTGATAATAAAATTTTGGATTGATATTTTGTTCTCGTTTTCTTATTCTCTTTTGTTACTTATGTAGTGAACCGGTGACATTTGATTGTTGGCAATAAAAGAGCAAGACTTATTGTTAATAAGTGCGTTATCAAATAGGCCTATTGGCAAAGAAGCCCAACGTATTCTATAAATAAGTCAAATTGGTTTTGGAAGAGATGATGGTGAAACAAGAGATGATAGTGAAATAATTTAAAAAAAAAAAATAATAATAATAATAATTACCTACGCCAACGAAGTTGGAAGGAGGTTATGGTTTATGTTTGTGTGTGTTTGTTTGTGAACAACTTCCTGGCCACAATTTTAATCGCAAAGTCATGAAACTTGAAGGGATTAACTATTATGTAAAAAGCTGGAAATGAATAAATTTTGGAAGGTCTAGGTCAAAAGTCAAGGTCACGGTCAAGCAAAATCTCCAATTCACGTAATTAGCCTTAAGTTTAAACATCGTTGTCACAGAGACTTCAAACTTGGTTTATATTTGAGTGTATGAAGATCCACGCCAATTGATACATGGTCAGGCAAAAGGTAAAAAAATAAAATGCCGTGGCGGAGGGCTTTCTCTAGTTATTACCTCCGCCAACGAAGTTGGAAGGAGGTTATGTTTTACCCCCTGTTTGTTTCTGTGCTAATTTGTGTGTGTGTGTTTGTTTGCTTGTGAACACATTCCTGGCCACAATTTTAATCGTAATGGAAATTTCAGGAATTATCTGTTATGTAAAAAGCTGGAAATGAATCAATTTTAGAAGGTCAAGGTCACGGTCAAGCAAAATGTCCAATTCATGTCATCAGCCATAAGTTTGTACATCGTTGTCACAGAGACTTCAAACTTGGTTCACATTTGTAAGATAATTCACGCCAAATAATACATGTGAAGGTCAAAGGTCAAGGTCAAGATCGTGCAAAAGGTAGATAAATAAGCTGCCGCGGTGGAGGTCTGCGCTCTACTGAGTCTCCCTCTAATTATTATAATAATAATGATAATAATAATAATAATAACAACAATAATAATAATAATAATAATGAGATATTATAATTACAACAACAATAACAACAACAACAATAATAACAATAATAATAATAATAATAATAATAATGAAATATCATTATAATTACAACAACAATAACAACAACAATAATAATAATAATAATAATAAAATATAATTATAATTACAACAACAATAACAACAACAACAACAACAATAATAATAATAATAATAATAATAATAATAATAATAATAAATTCACAAAGCACTAAGAAATTACTAATTATATTGCCACCAAAAAATCTATTCTACCTTTTCAACCACAATCATTTGAACATTCATAACTACTGGAATAATCAATAATCTATTCTATCCTGATCTACAGTTATACCTTTGATCAAAAATTCGGTGCCGTTATAGTATGTGGCCTACCTTTTTGGATCTGTTATAGTATGTGGCCTACCTTTTTGGATCTGTTATAGTATGTGGCCTACCCGGTTTGAATGTGTCCTACCTAAGCCGGTTTGAATGTGTCCTACCTTAGAGAAGCTAACTTAAAAAACCCACCTAACCTATGCTAAAAGCCGTGTCCTTACCTACGAGTACGACGGGAGAAGCTAACTTAAAAAAACCCACCTAACCTATGCTAAAAGCCGTGTCCTTACCTACGAGTACGACGGGAGAAGCTAACTTAAAAAACCCACCTAACCTATGCTAAAAGCCGTGTCCTTACCTACGAGTACGACGGGAGAAGCTAACTTAAAAAACCCACCTAACCTATGCTAAAAGCCGTGTCCTTACCCGGGGGGGCTGCGCCCCCCGGACCTCCCCCCCCCCCCCTTACACAACATTAACATTAACTACATAGTTAAATACTGAAATCCATGTGTACTTACATTATCAATATTCGTAATAACAGTATGTAGGCCACATACTATATCAGAGACAAAATTCCGTAGGCCACACTCGAAAGGTAGGCCACATACTATAACGGCACCAAAAATGCTTATAGAAAATGTGAATAAACAATGTCAGCGCACATCTTACGAAAAACCAGAAATAGACGCACGAATGCGTGACAAATGTAATGATTCGTAAGGTTAGCGAACTTTACATTATCGATAGCCGAACTCCGTGTAGCGAACAAAACAATGTTGATTGATGTCTTGACTTTGAAAGCCTTGAAAGAGCATTATTCAAACTAAAGTACCAGATCAATTATTATTATTATTATTATTATTATTATTATTTTTATTATTAATATTATTATTATTATTATTTTTTTTATTATTAATATTATTATTATTATTATTATTATTATTATTATTTGCTAAACTACAACCTTAGTTGTTATTATTATTATTATTATTATTATTATTATTATTATTATTTGCTAAACTACAACCCTAGTTGTTATTATTATTATTATTATTATTATTATTATTATTTGCTAAACTACAACCCTAGTTGGAAAAGCAAGATGCTATAAGCCCAGGGGGCCCCAACAGGGAAAATAGCCCAGTGAGGAAAGGAAACAAGGAAAACTAAAATATTTTAAGAACGGTAACATTAAAATAAACATTTCCTATATAACTATAAAAAATTCTAACAAAACTAAGGAGGGGAAATTCGATAGAATAGTGTGCCGGAGCGTACCCTCAAGCAAAAGAACTCGAACCCAAGACACTGGAAGACCATGGTACAGAGGCTATGGCACTACCCGAGACTAGAGAACTATGGTTTGATTTTGGAGTGTCCTTCTCCTAGAAGAGCTGCTTACCATGGCTAAAGTCTCTTCTACCCTTACCAAGAGGAAAGTAGCCACTGAACAATTATAGCGCAGTAGTGAACCCCTTGGGTGAAGAATTGTTTGGTAATCTCAGTGTTGTCAGGTGTATGAGGACAGAGGAGAATCTGTAAAGAATAGGCCAGACCAGAGGAAAGTAGCCACTAAACAATTATAGCGCAGTGGGTGAAGAATTGTTTGGTAATCTCAGTGTTGTCAGGTGTAGGAGGACAGAGGAGAATCTGTAAAGAATAGGCCAGACTATTCGGTGTCTGTGTAGGCAATGGGAAAGAACCGTAACCAGAGAGAAGGATCCAATGTAGTACTGTCTAGCCAGTCAAAGGACCCCCATAACTCTCTAGCGGTAGTTAGAAGAATTAGAAGCGGCTACGCGCTAGAACAT
>NC_090739.1:5015168-5020168 GCF_036898095.1 Palaemon carinicauda
ATATATAAACACACGCATATACAAATTCATAAATCACCAGAGTTAATGGAACTGCACATGCAAACATATTTCATCAAAAAACAGTTCAATGCAAAGACCCACAAAAAATGCAGTAAACCGCGAAGTATTTTTTCGGTGAATCTGTCCTGACTTATTATTATTATTATTATTATTATTATTATTATTATTATTATTATTACTATCATTAATAACAATAATAATAATAATAATAATAATAATAATTATAACAATAAAATTTCTCTTTTAATGCTGCTACTGTTCTTAAAATATTCAATTGTTTTAATGTTGCTACTGTTCTTAGAATATTTTATTATAATTTTCTGTTACTTTTCATACAGTATATTTTTCCTTATTTCCTTTCCTCACTGGGATATTTTTTTTCTGTAGGAGCTCTTAGGCTTATGGCATCCTGCTTTTCCAATTAGGGTTGTAGCTTAGCTAATAATAATAATAATAATAATAATATAATAATAATAATAATAATAATGACAACAACAATAACATTCCTCTTTTAATGTTGTTACTGTTCTCAAAATATTCTATTCTAATTTTCTATTACTTTTCATATGCTTTATCCATTTCCTTTCCTCACTGGGATATTTTTTTCTGTAGGAGCTCCTAGGCTTATAGCATCCTGCTTTTCCAATTAGGGTTGCAGCTTAGCTAATAATAATAATAATAATAATAATAATAATAATAATAATAATAATAATAATAATAATAATAATAATTTCTGTCATTCTACTTCTGTTTATCAAATTTTTTATACCATATTTTAGTTGGGTTTTCGTTATCTTTCTATCTTATTCATATCTTTAGCGTTATACATTTGTTAATACATCTGAGGATTAATACGAAGGAATTTTCTTCTTAGATTTGATGTCACTACATTTTTTTGATTAATTAATTTTTGATGTCCTATGACCCTTTAAACAACAACAACAACAACAACAGCAACATTATCATCAACAACAACAACAACAGCAACATCATCATCAACAACAACAACAACAGCAACATAAAAAAACATCAACAACAACATCAAAAAACAACGATAACAACAACAACAACAAATATAGCCTATTTTAATCCACTGCAGGACAAAGACCTCAGACATGTCAATTCATGTCTGGGGTTTGGCCAGTTTTCATCACCACACTGGCCAGTGCGGAATGGTGATGTTGTGATACATATTTAATCGCTCAAAGCAAACCAACCTAGTACGGATGGCCCTATTTGTACAGCTTTTCTAATCATAACGACACAAACAGCACTTCTAGGAGAAGGACACTCCAAAATCAAAGCATTGTTCTCTAATTTTGGGTTGTGCCATAGCCTCTGAACCATGGTCTTCCACTGTCTTGGGTTAGAGTTCTCTTGCTTGAGGGTACACTCGGGCACACTATTCTATCTAATTTCTCTTCCTCTTGTTTTGTTAAAGTTTTTATAGTTTATATAGTTTATATAGAAAATATTTATTTTAATGTCATTGTTCTTCAAATATTTTATTTTTCTTGTTACCTTTTCCTTACTGGGATATTTTCCTTGTTGGGGCCCCTGGGCTTATAGAATCCTCCTTTACCAACTAGGATTGTAATTTAGTAAATAATAATAATAATAATAATAATAATAATAACCCGCCTTCACCCCGTTAAGGTATCCCCACTCAGGGTACATAGCCTACATATAAATCTACCTTTATGTATGTATGTATGTATGTATGTATGTATATGTATGTATGTAAGTATGTATGTATGTACGCATGCATGCATGTATGTATCTATAAACATTAAGGGTTGCTCTCAAAGCGCTACATTTACGTGACCAAAGTCATTAGTGCTTGCAATCTACTTCAAGGTAAAGTAAAACTCCAATAAGACATTAAAAAGGCAAAAACACGTGTGACCTACAAAGGTAAAACCAGTGATGACTGAGAATAAGTATTACCAAGACTCTGCTACAGCTTTGCATACAACTTATCAGATAAAATCTTATGTCAATAGATCGAAGTCTCTAGCGAGGAGGGTGAAAATATGACAGTTGGCACTTCGCTCAACTAACGAAGGGAGCAGGCTGACTTTCCATGTGGTCTGGTGTAGGCTAGGAGGATTAATATTTTTCCTCCAAGGGTGTAGGGCCTTTGTTCATCTCTCCCCTTCCCCTCCTAACTCCTTAATCATTTAAGGTTAACAGGAAAGGAAAAGAGTCTTCAGATATATTCTTAAAACTATTCATTGGAAAGATGATCAAGGTAACTGGCAGAGCGTGTTAGGTCTAAGATTGTCTTGGGAAAACTACCAAAAAAAAAAAAGACTCCTTTTACAATTCAAGGTAACTAAAAGATCGTGTTAGGTCTAAGGTTGTCTTGAGGAAAAAAAAAAAAAGACTCCCTTTGCAATTCAAGGTAACCAAAAGATCGTGTTAGGTCTAAGATTGTCTTGGGGGAAAAAAAAACTCCCTTTGCATTTCAAGGTAACTCAAAGAGCGCGTTAGGTCTAAGATTGTCTTGGAAAAACTACCAAAATAAGACTCCCTTTACAATTCAAGGTGACTAAATGATCGTGTTAGGTCTAAGGTTGTCTTGGGGGGGGAAAAAAACTCCCTTTGCAATTCAAGGTAACTCAAAGAGCGCGTTGGGTCTAAGATTTTCTTGGGAAAACTACCAAAATAAGACTCCCTTTACAATTCAAGGTAAATGAAAGAGCGTCATGGGTCTAAGGTTGTCTTGGGAAAACTACAAAAAAAGATTCCCTTTACAATTCAAGGTAACTAAAAGAGTGTGTTAGGTCTAAGCTTGTCCTGAGAAAAAGACTAAAAACCGACTCCCTTCACAAATCAAGGTAACTAAAATAGCGTGTTGGGTCTGAGCTTGTCTTGAAAAAGACAAAAAACCGTCTCCCTTCACAATTCAAGGTAACTAAAAGAGCGCGTTAGGTCTAAGCTTGTCTTGGGAAGACTACCAAAAAGGACTCCCTTTACAATTCAAGGTATCTAAAAGAACGCCATGGGTCTAAGCTTGTCTTGAAAATGGCTAAAAAAGACTCCCTTTATAACAGAGTCTTGGAAATAAACCTTCCTCCTTTGCCAAACTAAAGAGCAGAATTATTAAGTTTTAAATTAATTAACAGTGAAGTGGTTCACACCATCCAAGGATGATAAAAGAGGGGGGGGGGGGGGTTGAAGGCCGTATCCAAAGTGAGTAAAACCAAAGCAGCTTGGCTGTAGTGTAGACACGCGAGTGCAGAGCTCGAGTGAACGTACACACTTCAGCTAGATCGATGTGACCTCCCTACGTGTGTTCATGAACCTCCCTTACTTGAAATATTTGAGTTCTTATTCGCAAGTGTATTGAAATGCATGCATAGCTCGGAAAAGATTCCTGATAGCTGATTGGTTGGACAAGACGATTCTAACCAATCAACTAGCAGGAAAATTTTCCGAGCTTAATGGGCACTCCCTGCGAATCGGTACCTCATTAAAAAGATTATTATTATTATTATTATTATTATCCAAACTACAACCCTAGTTGGAAAAGCAAGATGCTATAAGCCCAGGGGCCCCAATAGGGAAAAATAGCCCAGTGAGGAAAGGAAATAAGGAAATAAATAAATGAAGAGAACTAATTAACAATAAATCATTCTAAAAAAGGCAACATAGTATAGTAATCTATGATGTTTCGTTATTCATTTATTATCATTACTAGCTAAACTGTAACCCTAGTTGGTAAAGCAAGATGCTATAAGCCCAAGAACTCCAACAAGGAAAATAGCCCAGTAAGTAAAGGAAAAAAGGAAATAAATAGAATAGTGTGCCTGAGTGTACTCTCAAGCAAGAGAACTCCAACACAAGACAGTGGAAGACCATGGTACAGAGGCTATGGCATGACCCAAGACTAGAGAATAAAGGTTTGGTTTAGTATTAGCCTATCTACGTCTAGTTCTAAGCTTAGTCCTATTTCATAAACCCAGCCTATATCAAATATATGTTTGATGAATTTAATAACATTCACTTCTGTAGTTGGTCAGGAATATAAGCCAGACATCCTAAAGTTTTAAATGTTTAAAGGCCGCTCATGAATGGCAGAGGCAAGGGACAGTGACATTGCCCTAGCAACCAGGACAATGCCCTAGAGACTGACCATATATCATATGATCAGTGCCCAAGCCTGCTCTCCACCCAAGCTAGGGCAAGGGAGGGCCAGGCAATGGCTGCTGATGAACTCAGAAGATAGACCTATAGGCTCACCCAAATCCCCCATCCTTAGCTCACAACAATGGTAAGGTTGCAGGCACTAATGACACTAACTAGTCTGAGTGCGACTCGAACCCCAATCTGGCAATCACCAGTCAGGGACGTTACCCCACAGGCCACCACAAACTATGAACTTACTTGCTGAGATTTTGGTGAGTTCCTTAAAAGAATCTTGTAGACTCATATCTTGATGTGCCTTCTTCTTCAATTCATACGCGAGTAGTTTAATGTTTTGAATCAGCAATTCACTTCTGAATAGTCTGCTGAAAGATAAAATAATAATAATAATAATAATAATAATAATAATAATAATAATAATAATAATAATAATAATAATAATAAATGAGATGAATAAAACGAAAATCATAATCATCATTCCTATGGTTATGTGGTTCATATTCACATTATTATCTATTAATTTATTTGTTACATAAGATTAAATTAATTTTATTTTACTAATTTATTTCATATTTAAATATCTATAATATATATATGTATATATATTAAAATATTTCATATTTATATATCTATATCATATATATACTGCATATATTTATATATATAAATATATATATATATATATATATATATATATTATTACTTGCTAAGCTACAACCCTAGTTGGAAAAGCAGGATGCTAAAAGCCCAAGGACTTCAACAGAGAAAATAGCCCAGTCAGGAAAGGAAACAAGGACAAATATAATATTTTAAGAACAGTAACATTTAAG
>NC_090739.1:5022668-5035168 GCF_036898095.1 Palaemon carinicauda
GAGTTATATTACGGTCACTAACACGAAGAAGATAATTGCAAAACAGGGTATAAATTACGGTAGCCTGTATTATTATTATCATTATTACTAGCTAAGCTACAACCCTAATTGCAAGAGCATGATGCTATAAGCCCAAGGGCTCCAGCAGGGATAAATAGCCCAGTGAAGAAAGGAATAAAGAAATAAGTAAAATACATGAAAAATAATGAACAATTCAAATAAAATATTTGAAAAAAAAAGTAATAATATCAAAATATATTTCATATATAAACTATAAAAATACTTATGTCAGTCTGTTCAACAAAAAATATTTGCTGCAATTTTTAACTTTTAAAGTTCTACCGATTCAACTACCCCGATTTGGAAGATCATTCCACAACTTGGTCACAGCTGGAATAAAACTTCTAGAATACTATGTAGAATTGAGCCTCATGGTGGAGAAGGCCTGACTATTAGAATCAACTGCCTACCTATAGTCCATTTCTTTTAGTGATGCATATTTGCACCGACTCGCGGCGGTGCCCTTTTAGCTTGGAAAAGTTTCCGGATCGCTGATTGGTTAGAATTATCTTGTCCAACCAATCAGCGATCCGGAAACTTTTCCGAGCTAAAAGGGCACCGCTGCGAGTCGGTGCAAATATGCATCACTAAAAGAAATGGACTATAGTATTACGAACAGGATGCAAATGTCCGGGAAGAAATATGGATGAGAACAGTATATTTGTACGGAGAATTTCCGATTAAAATTACGGTTTCTTTTAAGTGTAAATATAAAATTTGATTAGATTTAGCGCGTTTCAAACAATGATTTATTAAAAATCTTAAATTAAATTATTCGTTACGATGATAAATAGTGGAGACTTAAGATAGACATTGATAAAACTCACTTCGTTGAAACTGACAATTACAACTAAAGCTTAAAACTTGTTAGAGGTTAAAAGAATATTCCTTAGATTCACCAGTAAAAAAAAAAAAAAAAAAAATAAAATAAAATAAAATTGCATAAAATAGAGATAACTTATTGATTTATGGATAAGATATTAATAATTCATTAAAATTCACGAGTGTAAAGACATGAAAAGCAAAAAAAAACAAAAATAATAATAATTAAAAATAGATGAATTCGTGAACCTTACGTGAGTGAATGGCACATATTAAGAATAAAATAGAACTAAGATGTTTTGTTTAAGAAAATAGATATATTGAATAAACATCGAGAATTATGGATATTGTATTATAAAGATATAATTCATACAATTAATAAGTCCTCTAATTAAAAATAAAATTATATGAAATGGTAGTTCCTGGCAAGAATTGACAACTTGCCTTTTATACAAATGAAGAAAAGGTTTTCAAAGGTTTAAAGGCCGCTCATGAATGGCAAGGGTAAGGGACAGCGACATTACCCTATCGAGCAGGACAATGCCCTAGAGACTGACCATTTATACATATGATCAGCGCCCAAGCCTCCTCTCCATCCAAGCTAGGACCAAGGAGGGCCAGGCAATGGCAGCTGATGACTCAGCAGATAGACCTATAGGCTCCCCCAAACCGCCCCATCCTTAGCTCACAAGGATGGTGAGATTGTAGCGACCAAAGAAACTAACAAATTTGAGCGGGACTCGAACCCCAATCTGGCGTTCAACAGTCATGGACGTTACCACATCAGCCAGCACAACCCCAATTTATTATTATTATTATTATTATTATTATTATTATTATTATTATTATTATTATTATTTGCTAAGCTATAACCCTAGTTGGAAGAGCAGGATGTTATAAGCCCAGGGGCTCAAACAGAAAAATAGCTGTCAACAGTCAAAGATGATAAATTCCGACATTTTATCAAAAGAAAAACTTGTAAATTATTCAACTGGAAAATAATAACATTAGTTGAATTATCACACAAAGGCTGAGGATAAAATAACGGTCATGTAGGTGCCAAAGTAAAAGTGTACGATAATCCTCTTTCATTACATCGATTGCAGAATAATTGCAATCGATGTCCTGAAACAGACTACGCAGTACAGTAACTTAATTCTAGGTCATCTGTATTATGTACTTTATAATTATGTGAGAAAACACTGACAACGTAGTTAGTTAAAGCCGGATATTTTATACGTTTTTTTAACGTAAGAAAGTGGACATGAGTCTCATTCGCTGGTGAGAAGCACATTCTCAATTGCTGCAGACACGTTCTCAACCCCTACGTAAGTCTAACGTTATTATTATTATTATTATTATCATTATTAGCTAAACTACAACTCTAGTTTCAAGAACATGCTATGAGCTCCAACAGGGAAAATACCCCAGTGAGGAGAGTAAATAACGAAACAGAAAAAAAATAGTATGACTGAGTGTACCCTCAAGCAAGAGAACTCTAACCTCAGGCAGTGGAAGACCATGGTTCAGAAGCTGTGGCACTACCCAAGCCTAGAGAACAATGGTTTGATTTTGGAGTGTCCTTCTCCTAGAAGAGCTGCTTACTACAGCTAAAGAGTCTCTTCTATCCTTACCAAGAGGAAAGTAGCCACTGAACACACAAAGTGCATTAGTTAACCTCTTGAATGAAGAATTTTTCAGTTATCTTAGTGTTGTCAGGTGTATGAGTACAGAGATGGTGTAAAGAATAAGGTCAGTCAAAGGACCCAATAACTCTAGCGGTAGTATCTCAACGGGTGGCTGGTGACTGCCAACCTACTACCTGTAATTAAAGTCCACACATGCAAAATGTCTAGAAGGCAATTATTAAGAGACAAGAAGAGTTCCACAACCTGTACTTAACAGTTACTTCTAAATACCAATGCCTATGTAAATTTAATATTAGTGAGTCTGAAATTCTCACAAAATTAATATCTGAACTGTAAGGGTTACAGTATGGGGAACCTTTCTTCCACTTTTCCTGGTCTCATGAACTGAGATAGAAGTTTATTAAGTATCTGGTATCTAGATGACTGTGGGGGATCGCAGTTTGAAAGGGGGTGATTTTGAGGCTAACATGTTGACAATAAGTTGAGCACGTTCTTCTTCTTCTTAGGTGGCTTATTATCCACAAGAGGGGCTAATAAGGATTACAATATTGAAAGCCTAACAAGGACTTCAATAATAAAGGCCTATTGAAGACTACAATAATGAAAGCCTAATAAGGACTGCAATAATGAATGCTTAATAAGGACTGCAATAATGTAGGCCTAATATGGACTACAATAACAAAGGCATAACAAGCACTACAATAATGAAGTCCTAACAAAGACTACAACAATGAAGGCATAACAAGGACTACAACAATGAAGACCTAACAAGGACTACAATAATGAATGCTTAACAAGGACTACAACAATGAAGGCCCAATAAGGACTACAACAATGAAGGCCTAATAAGGACTACAACAATGAAGGCCTAATAAGGACTACAACAATGAAGGCCTAATAAGGACTACAATAATGAAGGTCTAATAAGGAATACAACAATGAAGGCCTAATAAGGACTACAACAATGAAGGCCTAATTAGGACTACAACAATGAAGGCCTAATAAGGACTAAAATAATGAAGGTCTAATAAAGACTACAACAATGAAGGCCTAATAAGGACTACAACAATGAAGGCCTAATAAGGACTAAAATAATGAAGGCCTAATAAGGACTACAGCAATGAAGCCCTAACAAGGACTACAACAATGAAGCCCTGACAAGGACTACAACAATGAAGCTCTAACAAGGACTACAACAATGAAGCCCTAACAAGGACTACAACAATGAAGCCCTAACAAGGACTACAACAATGAAGCCCTTACAAGGACTACAACAATGAAGGCCTAACATGGACTACAACAATGAAGGCCTAATAAGGACTACAACAATGAAGACCTAAACTACAATAATGAAGGCCTAATAAGGACTACAACAATGAAGACCTAACAAGGACTACAACAACGAAGACCTAACAAGGACTACAATAATGAAGGAATAATAAGGACTACAATAATGAAGGCCTAATAAGGACTACAACAATGAAGCCCTTACAAGGACTACAACAATGAAGGCCTAACATGGACTACAACAATGAAGGCCTAATAAGGACTACAACAATGAAGACCTAAACTACAATAATGAAGGCCTAATAAGGACTACAACAATGAAGACCTAACAAGGACTACAACAACGAAGACCTAACAAGGACTACAATAATGAAGGAATAATAAGGACTACAATAATGAAGGCCTAATAAGGACTACAACAATGAAGGCCTAATAAGGACTACAACAATGAAGGCCTAATAAGGACTACAACAATGAAGGCCTAATAAGGACTAAAATAATGAAGGCCTAATAAGGACTACAGCAATGAAGCCCTAACAAGGACTACAACAATGAAGCTCTAACAAGGACTACAACAATGAAGCCCTAACAAGGACTACAACAATGAAGCCCTAACAAGGACTACAACAATGAAGCCCTAACAAGGACTACAACAATGAAGCCCTTACAAGGACTACAACAATGAAGGCCTAACATGGACTACAACAATGAAGGCCTAATAAGGACTACAACAATGAAGACCTAAACTACAATAATGAAGGCCTAATAAGGACTACAACAATGAAGACCTAACAAGGACTACAACAACGAAGACCTAACAAGGACTACAATAATGAAGGAATAATAAGGACTACAATAATGAAGGCCTAATAAGGACTACAACAATGAAGCCCTTACAAGGACTACAACAATGAAGGCCTAACATGGACTACAACAATGAAGGCCTAATAAGGACTACAACAATGAAGACCTAAACTACAATAATGAAGGCCTAATAAGGACTACAACAATGAAGCCCTTACAAGGACTACAACAATGAAGGCCTAATAAGGACTACAACAATGAAGGCCTAATAAGGACTACAACAATGAAGACCTAACAAGGACTACAACAACGAAGACCTAACAAGGACTACAATAATGAAGGAATAATAAGGACTACAATAATGAAGGCCTAACAAAGCCCTAACAAGGACTACAACAATGAAGCTCTAACAAGGACTACAACAATGAAGCCCTTACAAGGACTACAACAATGAAGGCCTAATAAGGACTACAACAATGAAGGCCTAATAAGGACTACAACAACGAAGACCTAACAAGGACTACAACAATGAAGGCCTAATAACGACTACAACAATGAAGGCCTAATAAGGACTAAAATAATGAAGGCCACTATCCTATATTAAAAAAATCACTTTACTCTACTTCGACCGCTCGAGGGATTAACCGAAATATAGTGTTGAAAAAAAAAGAGAGAAAAAAAAGTAAGAAGGGTCACGATAGGTCAATATACTAGTTTCTCTTTACGTGCGCCGTGTCACGTACTCCGGGTTTCATTAAATGTAATTATATTGGTCATACGCTGCCCGTAATTGCATAGTGTAAGATGACTCGTTAAATTTTCTCCGGCAATTTCGTTGGATTTCTGGTAGACGGTCTAGGGATAATAATAATAATAATAATAATAATAATAATAATAATAATAATAATAATAATAATAAATAATAATAATAATAATAATAATAATGATAATAATAATAATGATAATAATAATAATAATTATAATCATAATAATAATTTTTTATTATTATAATAATAATAATAATAATAATAATAATAATAATAATAATAATTGTAATAATAATTGTAATAATAATAATAATAATTACAACAATAATAATAATAATAATAATAATAATAATAATAACAATAATAATAATAATAATAATACTAATAACAATAATAATAATAACAATAATAATAATAATAATAATAATAAAAGGTTGACTATTCATACTATGCTTTTGCTTGAAGTTTGAAATGACTAACTTTCCTTGGCTGTAACTGAACTGAAAATACGCATAATCTTTAAAAAAAAAAAAAAAAAAAAAAAAAAAAATTAGCATGATTGCATGCATAAATTCATTTCCTGCGAATATGCATACCTTTAGAAGCACGTAATTATGTAGAGTACGCACGCACTCTACCAAATATATTTAGACATAATAATGACAAACAATGTTCGCTTATTATTTTGTACCATAATATGTTTTTCATTTCCCCTTGTTCTTCAATAACGTTATTTTCTTATTTCATATTGTCATTTCAGAATGAGATCTATAAGACAGTATAAGGACTACAATAATGAAGGAATAATAAGGACTATAGTTAATTCTTTTTAGTGAGGCAGATTTGCACGGACTCGCATGGGTGCCCTTTTACCTCGGAAATGTTTCCTGATCGCTGATTGGTTGGACAAGATAATTCTAGCCAATCAGGAAGTAGGAAACTTTTCCGAGCTTAAAGGGCACCCCTGCGAGTCAGTGCAAATGCGCCTCATTAAAAAAATTGAGTATAGTAAGTATTATTATTATTATTATTATTATTATTATTATTATTATTATTATTATTATTGCCTTTTCTAATTATAATTCAGTGACTTTTTAGACCTTGAATATCGTCATTTTAAACTAATATTATTTTTTATTAGCAATATTTTTTCCCTATTTAAGCTACCGAATCACATCCGCCCCATGCTTGAAAAGTAATGAAAACACTACCTTTTAAAAGGCAGTCTTGGGTTAGCGTTCTTTTGCTTGAGGGTACACTAAGGCACATTATTTCATGTTTCCTTATTTCCTTTCCTCACTGAGCTATTTTTCCCTATTGGACCCCTTAGGCATATATAGCATCCTGTTTTTTCCAACGAGGGTTGTAACTTACCCAGTTATAATAATAATAATAATAATAATAATAATAATAATAATAATAATAATAACAACAACAGAATTCAGCGAGCACGCGAACTCTAGAAATGTGATCAAACCGGTTAACTCTGAGCGCTTGACCTTCACACGATTCTTGCGCGAAAGCAAGCAAATCTTCACGTGTTATATCTGATTGTATTGATTAACATTTATTCAACTGATTTAGCTGGTATTTAGACTTGATCTGTACTATTCTAATAGTCTTCATGTCGCCAGTGCTTGATTTCTAAAGATTTTACTTCAAAGTATGTGGGGTCCTTTGACTAGCCAGAGAGTACTACATGGGATCCTTCTCTCTGATTACGGTGCACTTTCCTTTTGCCTACACATACACCGAATAGTCTGGCCTATTCTTAACAGATTTTCTTCTGTCATACACCTGACAACACTGAGATTACCAAAAATTCTTCTTCACCCAAGGGGTTAACTACTGCACTGTAATTGTTCAGGGGCTACTTTCCTCTTCGTAAGGGTAGAAGAGACTCCTTAGCTATGGCAAGCAGCTCTTCTAGGAGAAGGACACTCCAAAATCAAACCATTGTTCTCTAGTCTTGGGTAGTGCCATAGCCTCTGTACCATGGTCTTCCACTGTCTTGGGTTAGAGTCCTCTTGCTTGAGGGTACACTCGAGCACACTTCTCTATCTAATTTCGCTTCCTCTTGTTTTGTTAAAGTTTTATAGTTTATATAAGAAATATTTATTTTAGTGTTGTTGCTGTTCTTGAAATATTTACTTTTTCCTTCTTTCCTTTCCTTACTGGGCTATTTTCCCTGTTGGGGCCCTTGGGCTTATAGCATCCTGCTTTTCCAATTATGGTTGTAGTTTAGCAAATAATAATAATAATAAGAGTAATAATAATAATAATAATAATCTTCTAAAGCATTTGAATGGCCTGTGATACATAGGCCAACTGTATGGGCACTTGTTTGCCCTTATTATTATTATTATTATTATTATTATTATTATTATTATTATTATTAATTTCATTATTATTATTATTATTATTATCATTATTATTATTATTATTATTATTATTATTAATTTCATTATTATTATTATTATTATTATTATTATTATTATTATTATTATTACGTGCTAAGCTACAACCCTAATTGGAAAAGCAGAAGCAGGATGCTATAAGCCCAAGGGCCCCAACAGGGAAAATAGCCCAGTGAGGAAAGAAAACAAAGAAAAAAAATATTCTAAGAACAGCAACATAAAAACAAATATTTCCTATATAAACTATAAAAAACTTTAACAAAACAAGAGAAAGAGAAATAAGATAGCATAGTGTGCCCGAGTGTACCGTCAAGCAAGAGAACTTTAACCCAAGACAGTGGAAGACCATGGTACAGAGGCTATGGCACTACCCAGGACTAGAGAACAACCCCATTACTATCTAGTGCTAGTATCTCAATGGGTGGCTGAAGAATTCATTCTAATTTTGTAAAAGTTGATAAAAAGTGAAATAAATATAGAGTTAGTTGAAGAAAATATGCAATAAAAGGTATATGTTGAAACTAGATTAATATACGAACGAATAAGTTAGTTAATACTTTTAATATTAAAAAAAAACCTAAACAAGAGAAGTTTATGCTACACTTTTGAACGAGAGAAGGGTATGCTACACCTATAAACGAAAGGAAATTAGGTTACATTTTTGAACGAGAGAAGCGTAGGCTACACTTTTGAACGAGAGAAGAATATGCTACACTTTTGAACGAGAGAAGAATATGCTACACTTTTGAACGAGAGGAGAATAGGTTACACATTTGAACGAGAGAATAGTCTATCCATATGAACGCGAGAACAGTAGTCTACACATTTGAACGAGAGAAGAGTAGGCTACACATTTGAGAGCGAGAAGAATAGGCTACACTTTTGAATGCGAGAACAGTAGTCTACACATTTGAACGAGAGGAGAATAGGCTATACATTAGAACGAGAGAAAAGTAGGCTGCACTTTTGAACGCGAGAAGAATAGGCCACACATTTGAACGAGAGGAGAATAGGCTATACATTAGAACGAGAGAAAAGTAGGCTGCACTTTTGAAAGCGAGAAGAATAGGCCACACATTTGAACGAGAGGAGAATAGGCTATACATTAGAACGAGAGAAAAGTAGGCTGCACTTTTGAAAGCGAGAAGAATAGGCCACACATTTGAACGAGAGGAGAATAGGCTATACATTAGAACGAGAGAAAAGTAGGCTGCACTTTTGAAAGCGAGAAGAATAGGCCACACATTTGAACGAGAGGAGAATAGGCTATACATTAGAACGAGAGAAAAGTAGGCTGCACTTTTGAAAGCGAGAAGAATAGGCCACACATTTGAACGAGAGGAGAATAGGCTATACATTAGAACGAGAGAAAAGTAGGCTGCACTTTTGAACGCGAGAACAGTAGTCTACACATTTGAACGAGAGGAGAATAGGCTATACATTAGAACGAGAGAAAAGTAGGCTGCACTTTTGAAAGCGAGAAGAATAGGCCACACATTTGAACGAGAGGAGAATAGGCTATACATTAGAACGAGAGAAAAGTAGGCTGCACTTTTGAACGCGAGAACAGTAGTCTACACATTTGAACGAGAGGAGAATAGGCTATACATTAGAACGAGAGAAAAGTAGGCTGCACTTTTGAAAGCGAGAAGAATAGGCCACACATTTGAACGAGAGGAGAGTATGCTACACATTTGAACGAGAGAAGAATAGGCTACACTTTCGAACGAGAGAACAGTAGTCTACACATTTGAACGAGAGGAGAATAGGCTATACATTAGAACGAGAGAAAAGTAGGCTGCACTTTTGAAAGCGAGAAGAATAGGCTACACATTTGAAGGAGAGAAGAGTATGCTACACATTTGAACGAGAGAAGAATAGGCTACACTTTCGAACGAGAGAACAGTAGTCTACACATTTGAAGGAGAGGAGAATAGGCTATACATTAGAACGAGAGAAAAGTAGGCTGCACTTTTGAAAGCGAGAAGAATAGGCCACACATTTGAACGAGAGAAGAGCAGGCTACATTTTTGAAAGCGAGAACAGTAGTCTACACTTTTGAACGAGAGAAGAGCAGGCTACATTTTTGAAAGCGAGAACAGTAGTCTACACTTTTGAACGAGAGAAGAGCAGGCTACATCTTTGAAAGCGAGAACAGTAGTCTACACTTTTGAACGAGAGAAGAGCAGGCTACATTTTTGAAAGCGAGAACAGTAGTCTACACTTTTGAACGAGAGAAGAGCAGGCTACATCTTTGAAAGCGAGAACAGTAGTCTACACTTTTGAACGAGAGAAGAGCAGGCTACATTTTTGAAAGCGAGAACAGTAGTCTACACTTTTGAACGAGAGAAGAGCAGGCTACACATTTAAACGACAAAAGAGTAGTCTACACTTCTGAACGAGAGAAGAGTAGTCTACACTTTTGAACGAGAGAATACGATACACCTCTGAAAGAGAAAAGAGTAGGCTACACATTTGAACGAGAGAAGAGTAGTCTACAATTTTGAACGAGAGAAGAGTAGGCTACACATCTGAACGAGAGAAGACCAGGCTAAACCTCCTCAAGCCTGAAGGAGAGCGAAGGAAGCAACAGGTCTGATAAAAAGGGAACAGGCAGATCCTGCCTTTCGAAGGATTTAGGAGTCGGTGTAGACGCTCTACTCGGGTTGTTGCACTTACTGGGAGCCACTTCATTTCCGATCGATGGTGCAGTAATGAACTCGCGATAGTTACTGCGCTGCTGATGTTCTCGTTGCAAAATAACCTTCACACACACACACATATATATAAACTGTGTATATATATATATATATATATATATATATATATATATATATATATATATATATATATATATATGTGTGTGTATATATATATATATATATATATATATATATATATATATATATATGTATATATATATATATATATATATATATATATATATATATATATAGAAAGAGAGAGAGAGAGAGAGAGAGAGAGAGAGAGAGAGAGTCGTCAAGTAACAATGGTTTTTAAAAGGTTTAACTGTCACTCATGAATGGCAGAGGAAAAGGACAGTGACAATGCCCTAGAGACTGACCCTATATATAGAATTATGATCATCGCCCAAGCCCCCTCTACACACAAGCTAGGACCAGGGAGGGCCAGGCAATGGATAGGGTCAATGCCCTAGAGACTGACCATATATATATATATATATATATATATATATATATATATATATATATATATATATCTTTCTTCGTGGCCGAGTGGTATGGTCACTGGCATACAGATATCCTGGACGAGGGTTCAAATCCCCGCTGGTCCGATATCATAGTCTTTGGGCGGTTCCGCCTGGGGTTCTGATCCCCAGGTCGTTAAGAGAATCCAGACTTTAATGTATTAATATATATGGCTTATTTGAAATATGAAAGAAACACGTTTAAATGTGCAAAAATTTATCATATATATATATATATGCATATATATATGTATATATATATATATATATATATATATATATATATATATATATATATATATAATCAGTGCCCAAGCCCCCTCTCCGCCGAAGCTAGGACCAGGGAAGGCCAAGCAATGGCGGCAGATGACTCATCAGATAGACCTACAGGCTTCCCCGAACACAAAATCCCTAACTCACAAGGATGGTGAGGTATGAGGCACTACAAGAAACTATCTAGCTTGAGTGAGTCTCGAACCCCAGTCCAGGAGAACTATAGGCAGGGACATGTCCAACAGGGTATCACAACCTCACTGTTTATAGGAATTAATCACAAAAAGGGAGAATGCAAATAAGGGGAGACGAATCTCAAAGAAAGTAGTAAACCTTATAGGAAAAACGAAACCAGAAAGTGAATACCAAAGTTTTGGAGATTATTATTATTATTATTATTATTATTATTATTATTATTATTATTATTATTATAAGCCAAGATATAACCCTAGTTGGAAAAGCAGGATGCTGTAAGCCCAAGGGCTCCAACAAGGGAAAAATAGCCCAGTTAGAAAAGGAAATAAGGAATTAAATACGCTACAAGAGATGTAATAAATAATTAAAATAAAATATTTTAATTAAGAACAATAGCAATATTAAATTAGATAGTTTATATATAAAATATAAAAACTTCAAAACAAACAAGAGAAATACGATAGAACAGTGTGCCCAAGTGTACCGTCAAGCAAGATGGAATAAATTGCTGTGTACCCAAGTGTACCGTCAAGCAAGATGGAATAAATTGCTGTGTACCCAAGTGTACTGTCAAGCAAGATGGAATAAATTGCTGTGTACCCAAGTGTACCGTCAAGCAAGATGGAATAAATTGCTGTGTACCCAAGTGTACCGTCAAGCAAGATGGAATAAATTGCTGTGTACCCAAGTGTACCGTCAAGCAAGATGGAATAAATTGCTTAATAATTGTTGCCATTCGCGGATAACCGGTTTTCATAGAATAAATATGGAAGATGGTGGCTTGTCGGGTGAGCCACTTTGAATTTCATTTATTATAATAGAATTAAATTAAAATAGACAATGATAGAAAAGGAAATATTCAAAGCAACAGAAAAAACGGCTGATAACTAAAGTAAAGAAAGTTCATATTATTATTATTATTATTATTATTATTATTATTATTATTATTATTATTATTATTATTATTATTATTATTATTATTATTGCTTGCTAAGCT
>NC_090739.1:5045168-5062668 GCF_036898095.1 Palaemon carinicauda
TACATTACCTTGCATATAGCAGTACACGGGCTCTTGCGTTAGCAGCCCGTAAGTGGGATAAGGATGTGAAAATGGTAAGGTTAGGTAAGGATGATGATGGGATGGATGGGCAAGGTTGAAAATACCATGACGAACGTGGTAGGAGTCCGAAGCTCAGACGAGGCGCCCTAAAGAGGACGTTTTCACCCTAGCCCGGATCTTCTTCGGTCCTGGATTTTTTTTTATCGGAACCCGAAAAGGGAATAATCAGTGACATTGTTTAGGCAGGCAACTTTGCCAAGTTTCTATTTTGCTAAACAGAGTAGGATGTTGTGGCCTGATTGCTAGCGTCTCTGCCTGGTGTTTGCCAGTCGGGGGTTTGAGTCCCGCTCAGACTTGTTAGTGCCATTAGTGTCTGCAACCTTACCATCCTTGTGAGCTAAGGTTGGGGGGTTTGGAGGAGCCTATAGGTCTATCTGCTGAGTCATCAGTAGCCACTGCCTGGCCCTCCCTGCTCCTTGGGTGGAGAGGTGGCTTGAGCACTGATCATATAATATATGGCCAGTCTCTAGGCCATTGTCCTGCTTGCTAGGGCAATGTCACTGTCCCTTGCCTCTGCCATTCATGAGCGACCTTTAAACCTTTAAACCTGCCATAATGCACAGCTACTAGACGTCTCCTTAACTTCCCATGAAGTGTACCGGAATGAATGAAGCCAACTGTACAACCTATTTTCTATATATAGGTACTGTAACTGTTCCTCTACCCACTTGCTGAACGAGGTCGCAATGGTGGACGCTCAGGTCATCTACGCGTCCAGTCATGACCCACAATTCCCTCCAGCAGCAATCATGGACGGGCAAGTGTCATTAAATTTTTACTTTATTATCATTTCTTGATTATATCTCGATAGGGTCATCTATAAGTATAATTAAATGCCACGTATTATTATTATTATTATTATTATTATTATTATTATTATTGCAGACGCAGAGAAACCTTCTGGGTCTCAAGCGGTTTATATCCCCAGTTCCTGGTTGTGTCCCTGCCTGGTCTAACGTCTATCGACAATGTGAACATCGTCGCTTATAATGGTAAACTCTCTCTCTCTCTCTCTCTCTCTCTCTCTCTCTCTCTCTCTCTCTCTCTCTCTCTCTCTCTCTCTCTCTCTCTCTCTCTCTCAGAGAAGTAAATCAATTTCATTTATTAGAAATTGGGCTATTGTATTATTTGAATATCCAGCCTAAGTAGATGGTTTCAAGACAGTTTTGATATTAGGCCTATAGCCTATATATAATTTTATTTCTTATACCTACAATTATCTGGTATTATTAAAAAAAAAATCAGTGGGTTTATTTACCATAATTCAAATTCCAGTTTGACCTAAAATTAATTATTTTTAATTGAATAAAAAATTGTTTTATAAATAGAATTATTATGAAATCATGTGTTAATCAAAGTCAAGTTTCATGAAATCCTGAATTTTTACTTTCATGAAATTGTCTCTCTGAAAGACTTCTTTTGCCAATTTACGAGTTGGAAGTTTTATGTGTTTATATAACCAACCCCTTAAGATAATTCAGTAAATGGAAAACTGAATGTTTTTATAAAGTTGCAACAAATACCTGTAAGCAATAACAGATAAAATAATATTCTAAAGACTAAAGAAAGGATAGAAAATAATCCAACGAAATTTTTTAATCCAGTCCTTCACCTACGAAACTTTTTTTTTAAACGCGAAATGATCACATCTTACCTTCTTCACCAGTTCGGAAAATCTCGGTGGCCAGAAGCATCAAGAAGCAGCCGACGGACTTCGAAGAGATAGCACAGGAAGGTAAGAGTGAGGGATGTAGTCTTATAAACAATCCTGTTATTGTCTCAGCGCTGACACGCACCTACTGAAGGATAGATACATCTTGGCCATTCATGCTTGTTTTATTCACTACTGGCGTGGGAGCCTATATAATTGTTATCAGCGGGAGTATAAAGACTAAAGTCCTTTTCACGAGGGGCAAATATAAGCCGGGCATTCACTCGTAGTCTCCTCGCTTTCAAACAGTGTTACCAGATCAAACAGTCTAAGGCAGGCAGTAAGCACAGGCAGGCAAACGTATTACATGTGTCAAACGACGGGCAGAGCGCCATTTAAAGTAGTGTCAGGACTGTGTGTGTGTGTGTGTGTGTGTGTGTGTGTGTGTGTGTGTGTGTGTGTAGATTGCCTTACCTTATGTAAGACACGGGCTCTTGCATCACCTACACTTGTAATCGCCACCCATACTGCACAACTGGTAACAGTGTCTGCCCGCCATGCATTTGTTCCTCTTGTGGAAGGCCCATAAACTTTGTAGTTTGTCTTGAGTCCCACCTCATCATATATTACTAAGTGTTGGCATTTGCTGTTTTATATATGCAGTAAATAACCAGTTCAACACCATAAATCAAATAACGTATTCAATTAAATCCACAATTTCTGTCTCTACGGTTGAAAATCAACACAATATCGTGCTCAAAAAGAAATAAATTTCTACCGCATGCTGGGATCGAACCCTAGTCTGTAAATAAACGTATAGATCTGGTGGCACGATTAATTGCGACCTTACCTTTCATTTGAAAGGACTAGGGTTCGATCCCAGAATGAGATACTTATGAAATTATTGCACCTTAAAATAATCCTCATCGTCACTTTTCTATAATGTTTTTGCATAACTGATTCTCAAGTTCTTTTCAGAGTTGAATCAAGATGAAGGGAAGCTACAGGAATCGCCCATATTATCTCAGAACGTCAGCGCTATTTTCCTCAGGATTTCCATTGAAGAAGGTAAGAAAAGAAATCTACTCTATTTCTGTGACCATTAGAGGGACCAAGCTAGTGTTGTCCTTGTTTTTTTTTCATTTTCTTTTTCATTTAGTAGAATATCATTTAATTATCATCATTCTATTGGAAGGCAGCTTTTTATGATGTCAAAACTTGTGGAAAATAATAATAAAAATAATAATAATAATAATACTGTAATAATAATAATAATAATAATAATAATAATAATAATTATTATTATTATTATTATTATTACTATTATTATTATTATTATTATTATTATTATTATTATTACTATAAAACCTGGATCCCCACACTACGCCATCAGGCTTTGTAGGCTGTATTTAACAAAAGTAATAATAGTTTATTGAAAGAAACAAATAGAAACTATTGTTGAAAGACTCAGTACTATCATCTCCTTTGTAAAACTATTCTCTCTCTCTCTCTCTCTCTCTCTCTCTCTCTCTCTCTCTCTCTCTCTCTCTCTCTCTCAGAGAATTGATATAATTTTATTTACTAAGAATTAGGCTGATTAAATTGTTTCAAAATAATTTTGAAAATATTAGGCCTATGCGTATAATTTTAATTCTCATATCTACAATTATCACCTAATTTCCCACACAATTTCTTCCCCCTATCAGCCTACGACCACTTCTGTGCTGTGCACAGCCTCAGAGTCACAGGATCTGTCAGCAACCAAGGTAACAACAGCAGCGCCCTCCCAGCCAAGAAAACGTTGATAGCGGACACTCCAATCCCACCGAAAGAGTCTACCCTGGCCATTAGAGAGGTTCCCAGTTACCAGAAGCCCCATGAAATCGAGCAGGTTTGGTGTTTCAATCGTCACGTGCTCTTATAAGTAAGCAAATGATTTCTAAAAGAAATGAGGAATAACGTACTCACAGATGTTCACCGTGCAATTACCTTTTCACGTGCATGTGTGTGTGTATTCAGTATACTCCCGATACGGGTGGATCTTTTATACATGCTCAGGTACAACCACGGTCTAGATACAACAACATGGTGGATCGGCTTCAGGGTCGATTTCAAATCGTAATTAATTATGTTATCATATACTTCATTAAGTACATGAGCATATATGGCACATGCATGAAATCAACTGTTATATTCAATATATTTATATACAATCGTTTAGGATTTATATTGATAAAAGACTTTCATAGTTACAATGGCAAGTGGTATCTTGAACCTCACCCTTCATGTCTTGTGAGTTTTTGTCACAGAAATAGAATATCTTCCATTAAATGTTCTTCATATACCTACACGTAGCACGATGAATAAATAAATATACAATATATGCCTTGCAATTCCTCATTTTATTGGTGATCTATAAAAAAATATATATAGGAATATAACACATATCTATCAAATTCCAGTCTGTATTATAAGTGTGGTTAACCCTTAACAGAGAAGGTTTCTATAAATCTTCAAGAGTGAATTCTCTTTTCACAGCACTAGACTCATCTGAAGGAAGGATGGTTAAGGTATTGTTCCTATTTCGTAGGAGAATATTAATAGATTAGTGTATAATCTAGAATTAACATTTTCTTTTTCCTTTGCAACATCTGTGCTCTCAAATGCCAAGCTGGGCTTGGCTAATCTTTAGACATAGAAACCTACAGTATTTAATAGTATCTTCTCTGCTTTTTATATAGAGAATCTAAGCATGTCGAAGTATTTAAAGTTTCAATTTATAATATGTCCTAGAACCACCAATTAAATCTATTTTTAAGGTATCTAGTAACCATCTAAACTGCCACTTATGCATGGATTAAACTATAGACGCTAAGCCTAAGGCCATTGTGCTTAGAAGCAGGCTACTAGGTCGTAATGCTTATTTGGATCTACCTATCTGTGCTTTTTATAAACTTTACAAAAGCCTATGCATTTAAACTACTTTTCTCTGCCTCGTGAAAGTGCTAAAGGACAATGACATTCCAGTCTTTAATGACAATGCATGATTAGCAAGTCTCCTTTTTTTAGGGTTATACTACCGTAGCCAATTTCTTACGTTACACCAGTAAGCAAATCTTCTGAATGTTTTATTTTTTAAAGTGACCTAAACCGGGAAAAAATATGGTACACATAGAAATGAAATAAGAGAACATAAATAGTATTATAGTATCATCAATTTCTTTGACCGTCTTCAGACTGACTGACGGCAGACGTGTTCTTTGCCTAACACAACGCCAATGCATCTACAGCTATAGTATTGTTGCTATTATTATTTTTTTGTCTAATAAGATATCTTAAGACTAGTTATTAGATCCTAGTTAGAGGTATTTCGTTAATAGTTCTAGCCTTTTTGTAGACAAGCTTTTTGCAGATACACAGAGTTCTGTGTCTGTTTTACTGAGTAGTTTTATTCCAGTAGTCTTTGCTGTTTCATCAATATACACCTACCGAATACTACATAGAATTGGTATTCTTTTTACACCCCTCTTCCTGTTCCAAGTTTATCTCTATAATAAAGGTCCAAAATCCGCAGCACTGAAACCCTCAGCGCAAAAGTCAAGTTGATTTCTTACACTCATACAGACGTGTCTGGTAATGAGATAGGCCTAGTACTCACCCAAACTTTGTTCTAGGTTATCATGAAGTCGCCCTTAAGATTCCCAAGCTGTTCTTTTCTATAATTTATAAGCCTTTCTTAAAAAGCTTATTTCTCTTGGCATGTACTAAAGATTTCTATTTCTCATTTTTTCCCCATATTTATGTTATGGATTTCCTTTCTTTCCTCTCGTCTTGTCAATTAAAAAATACCCATCTTTTGGCTCTTAAACAGTATCTGTTTAAGAGCCTTCACATTCTCACAAAGCCCATGCCAAGACTAGCAACCTTTAGTTTGCTAGGAAGCATATATATCTTACCCTCTACCTGTAGATTTTTCAACTTTCTTCCTGTCTCCTTTTTACTGATTTGGATAGCCAACACCTAAGAAAATAATTCTACCGTTTACCGTTAAATTATTTCACTACTCTCACTCTCCCGTAACTTACGTTTATTTTTTATCTGATAAAGGTAGTTACTTACCATTTTTTTTGCCCTCTTATTATTATTACTAGCTAAGCTACAACCGTAGTTGTAAAAGCAGGATGCTAAAAGCTCAAGGGCCCCAACAGGGAAAAATAGCCCAGTGAGGAAAGAGAATGAAATATATTTAATGTTATACTGAAAATGAAGTATTAATATTAATCTACACTTAATTAATACATTTTAAAAGTTAATAGATATAATAGATAGATAATTATATTGATGGAGACACGGTAAACATTAAGATGTTAATGGTTAACGATGAATTTGACCACAGGGTATGAGAAAAAAAAATATATTTATTTCAATAAATAATAATTATTGTGTTTTATTGAACTTGTTTCCTCAGTAGTTTCTCACAATAGGTTTTACTTACTAAACAAATAAGGTAATTTCTCATATACTGTATATACTGTATATAGATAGGTATAGATGCATATGTGTATACCCACATCTATATACAGTATATATATATATATATATATATATATATATATATATATATATATATATATATATATATATATATATATGTGTATATATACATATATATACATATATATATATATATATATATATATATATATATATATATATATATATATAAATATATATATATAGATTAATATATAATCTATATATATTTATATATATATATATATATATATATATATATATATATATTAATGTTTTTTTTATTTTTTGTCGTATCTGCTTTATCTATATCTATACGTAGACTACTTATCCAACATAACATTCATCTATTGGCATTTTTAACTCTAGAATTAACTTCCTTATGGGAATCTCTGCAAAATAATCTTTCTATCAAATTGTTCGTTAGCTCACATATTTAAATCTCTGTAATCTCTGTGTCATCTTCATCTTAGTTTATATCTAATTAATCACCTTCCTAATCGGGTAGTTGAATCAGTAAAACTTCAAATGTTCAAACTTGCAGCAAGTGATTTTTTTTTTTTTTTTTTTTTTTTTTTTTGAACAGGCTGACATGAATCTGTTTATAGTTTATAAATAAAATATCAGTTTTAATGTTGTTAAAGTTTTTTTTAAATATTCTATTTTAATTGTTCATTACTTACTGTATCGTTTATTTATTTTCTTGTTTCCTTTTCTCAGATATCTATTTTTCCTTGTTGGAGCCCTTGGGCTTATAGGCTTATAGCATCTTGCTTTTCCAACTAGGGTTATAGCTTAGGTAATAATAATAATAATAATAATAATAATAATAATAATAATAATAATAATTTTTCTATTTAACTATCAGTCTTGATATTTACAGCCCTCGAGCGTTAAGCCAATCAACGTGGCACCGATGGACGAGGATGACATAGGAGAGGACTTTTCCCCGATGGTCGAAGACATCGGACCAGACATGTCGCCGACGGTTGAGGACATGGTCGAGGACATGGGCGCCGACTTGTCGCCGAGGGCCGAGGACATAGTCGCAGATGCGTCGCCGACGGTCGAGGATAAAGAAGAAGACTTGTCGCCGAGGGTCGAGAAAATAGGAGCGGACATGTCTTCGCTGGTTGAATACATAGGAGATGATGATGAAGACGATATGTTCCCCGTGACGCAGGTAAAAGGGGCGACGCTTATCAAAGCCGTAGGTGACGATGACGCAGATGACCTAGACGAGTTCTGACGTGGCACTGAAGGCAGGTGGAACGCTCTGGTGCAAACGTGAAGGATTGGAAGATCTAATTCGGTGCCTCTGGGTCTCTGTGCTTCAATTTATATTACTATAAACAAATCTAGAATGGTTAATTCATCACAACCAGTGGACTATCTAGTTCCGTACCTCTTCATCTCTGTGCCTCAATTTATATCACTATAAACATTTAATACGTAGTAACTGATAGTGCCTCCAATCTTGGCAAATCTAGAATAATTAATTAATTTAATTTAATTACAATCAGTCATCCGACACTTCATGAATAACTGGAAACTTTCGAACTTTTTACCTTCTTCTGTTTTCCCTGGCTCTTACAGGTGTCTATTCTTTAAGAGGTAATTCTGGGTCTCTGTGCCTCAATTTATATCACTATGAGCAAATCTAGAACAATTAATTTAATTACAATCAGCGGAAGATCTAATTCTGTACCTATGGGTCTCTGTGCCTCAATTTATATCACTATAAACAAATCTATAACAATTAATTTAATTACAATCAGTTGAAAATCTAATTCTGTACTGGGTCTCTGTGCCTCAATTTATATCACCATAAACAAATCTATAACAATTAATTTAATTACAATCAGCGGAAGATGTAATTATGTACCTATGGGTCTCTGTGCCTCAATTTATATCACTATAAACCAATCTAGAACAATTAATTTAATTACAATCAGTGGAATATCTAATTCTGAACCTATGGGTCTCTGTGCCTCAATTTATATCACCATAAACAAATCTAGATAAATTAATTTATCACAATCGTGGAAGAGGTAATTCGGTACCTCTGGGTCTCTGTGCCTCAATTTATATCACCATAAACAAATCTAGATCAATTAATTTATCACAATCAGTGGAAAATCTAATTCTGTACCTCTGGGTCTCTGTGCCTCAATTTGTATCACTATAAACAAATCTAGAACGATTAATTTAATTACAATCAGTGGAAAATCTAATTCTGTACCTCAAGGTCTTTGTGCCTCAATTTATATCACTATAAACAAATCTAGATTGATTAATTTAATTACAATCAGTGGAATATCTAATTCTGTACCTCTGGGTTTCTGTGCCTCAATTTATATCACCATAAACAAATCTAGAATGATTAATTTAATTACAATCAGCGGAAGATCTAATTCTGTGCCTCAATTTATATCACCATAAACAAATCTAGAACAATTAATTTATCACAATCAGTGGAAAATCTAATTCTGTACCTATGGGTCTCTGTGTGCCTCAATGTGTATCACTATAAACAAATCTAGAATAATTCATTTAATTACAATCAGTCATCTCAATTTCCTTATTTGAGATGAATAAGGTCTAATCTCCAGAGCGAGATTAAGACGTTTAACTAGAAACTTTCGAATCTTTTTGCCTTCTTCCGTTTTCCCTGGCTCCTACAGGTTTCTATCCTTCAAGGGAGCGATCGCTTCCTTGAAAATACACCACACTCCTTCACTCTAAAGCACATTCATTATTCTATTCCGTCAATTTGATATATTGTGTAAGAATATGAAATATTTGTAAATACTGTATGAGAAGTAAGTTAGTTTCGAATTCATTTTAAATACATAACCGAGGTATAAGATCATTTTAAATACATGATAGAGCTTTAAGTTAATTTTGCATATATAATAGAGCCTCTAAGATAATTTTAGATACATAATGGAGCTCTAAGTTAGTTTTTAATACATAATAGAGCTCTAAGTTAATTTTAAGTACATAATAGAGCTCTAAGTTTATTTCAAATACATAATAGAGTTTTTAGTTAATTTTAAATACACAACAGATCCTCTAAAATAATTTTAGATACATAGTGGAGCTCTAAGTTAATTTTAAATACACAATAGAGCTCTAAGTTTAATACATAATAAAGCTCTAAATTTATTTTGATTACGCAATAGAGCTCTAACTTCATTTCAAAGACATGATAGAACTCTAAATTTATCTTAAATATATATATATATATATATATATATATATATATATATATATATATATATATATATATATATATATATATATAATAAAATGCCAAAGAAGCTTGGTAGCCAAGTTGGAAGATGATAAAAAAAGATAAAATATTTAATCACAGAAGAACTGCACAACCTTAATTAGGTAATAGAATTCACTGATTCTTTTTTTTTTTTTTTTTTTTTTATGATTTGATCACGAAAGCTGGCCCCGTGAGTAAGATAAATTACTGTAAGATAACTAGATTACTCTAGTGTGACTGATTACAATGCGTGTTTGAATATACTGTATTTAATGCTACTTTAGTGTATGTGGCCAAATGTGTGTGTGTGTGTGTGTGAGAGAGAGAGAGAGAGAGAGAGAGAGAGAGAGAGAGAGAGAGAGAGAGAGAGAGAGAGAGAGAGAGAGAGTGATTATGTGTGTATGTGGGTGTGAGAGAGAGAGTAGGTTTGTGTGTGACAATTTTACTTTAGAGAGAGAGAGAGAGAGAGAGAGAGAGAGAGAGAGAGAGAGAGAGAGAGAGAGAGAGATATTATGTGTGTGAGAGAGAGAGAGAGAGATATTATGTGTGAGAGAGAGAGAGTAGGTTTGTGTGAGACAATTTTACCTCAGTGAGAGAGAGAAAGAGAGTGTTTGTTTTTGAGAGAGAGAGAGAGAGAGAGAGAGAGAGAGAGAGAGAGAGAGAGAGAGAGAGAGAGAGAGAGAGAGAGTAAGTTTGTGTGTGACAATTTTACCTCAATGCGAGAGAGGTTTATGTGAGAAAGAGTGTTTGTGTTTGAGAGAGAGAGAGAGAGTACTTTTGTGTGACAATATACTTCAATGTGTGAGAGAGAGAGCACTTTTGTGCGTGATAATTTTACTTCAGTGAGAGAGAGAGAGAGAAGAGAGAGAGGAGAGAGAGAGAGAGAGAGAGAGAGAGAGAGAGAGAGAGAGAGAGAGAGTAGTTTTCTGTGACAATCTTATTTTAGTGAGAGAGATAGATTGAGAAAGTAGTTATGTGTGACAAATTTAGTTCAGTGAGAGAGTAGGTGTGTTATTTGTGTGTGTGTGTGTGTGTGTGTGTGTGTGTGTGTGTGTGTGTGTGTGTGTGAGAGAGAGAGAGAGAGAGAGAGAGAGAGAGAGAGAGAGAGAGAGAGAGAGAGAGAGTAGTTTTGTGTGATAAATTTCACTTCAGTGAGAGAGAAAGTGATATCAATCATATATATCATTTTATATGATGCTTCAAGTTTTTCAAAGATAATTAATTAGAAAACAACTCGAATACGAAGTTGTAAAAATGTTCCCACTGATCATGAGTTTATATAAGGAAAGCAACAGGTGCATTTAAGACTAAGACTGCCGAAGAGCAAAATGCTGATATCATTCCTGCTACTTCAGATGTCTAAAAATATATACAGTATGTTTGGATGTACGCGTTTGTGTGTATACATACATATATAAACAGTGTATGCGTAATATGTTTTTCCTCATTTAATATCTTCTGATATGGATATAGAAAGATAATAAATATGAAATCACTATATATCTTTATATGACCTTATATCTCCAGGACGTGTTTGTGTGTGTATACATACATATATAAACAGTGTATGCATAATATACATGTTTTCCTCATTTAACCCTTTTACCCCCAGGCTATTTGGAACTTTCCAACCCTTAACCCCAGGCATTTTTTTTTAGTTTTTTTAAGCACATTTTGCAATATATATTTTTTAAATTGCTCTAACAGCCTTAATTTTCGTCATAGAGAGGTCAGGTTGGTCTTATTCTTTTGGAAAATGCCTGAAGTTTCTTATAAAGTTATCAAAAATATGCAAAAATAATGTAAATATCAGTTTTTTTTGCAAGGACGTACCAGTATGACCATGGGTGTAAAGTGATGAGTTTTGTGAAATGTACCAGTACGTCCATTGGGGTTAAAAGGGTTAATATCTTCTGATATGTATACAGAAAGAGATAATTACCATATATTTTTATATGACCTTACATCTGCAGGGCAATTGAGCTCTGAACATTTATTGGATATTTAGCTAAACTTAGGGCCAGTAAAGGTTTAAAGGCCCCTCATAAATGGCAGAGACAAGGGACAGTGACCTTGCCCTAGCAAGCAGGACAATGCCATAGAGACTGACCATATGTTATATGATTAGCGCCCAAGCCTCCTCTCCACCCAAGCTAGGACAAGGGAGGGCCAGGCAGTGGCTGCTGATGACTCAGCAGATAGACCTATAGGCTCCCCCAAAACACCCAACCTTAGCTCACAAGGATGGTAAGGTTGCAGACACTAATGGCACTAACGAGTCTGAGTGGGACTCGAACCCCCGACTGGCAAACACCAGGCAGAGACGTTACCAATCAGGCTACAATTATTGTTTTTGTTGATGTTATTAATTCAACAGACAAGCCTTGAATAGAGGTGATGATACAGTTGGATTCAGGAATTCCTGACCCACCTTACTCTTGGGAAGCGTATCCAAACAGCTAGTTCAAAGAGAGATGGCAGAGGCGATGCTCAAGGCTAAACACAAGAACTCGCCGCTCAGAAAGCGTGTGACCTGGTTCATTTCAGAGCGAGGCGTGCCATGAGTTCCCGTATCCAACTGTACATGTTAAGAGCAGCTTAAGAAGCAACAATTGCTTAAGCAAAATATAGAAGCCCCATTTATGTCCACTGGGCTAAAGATGTAGGTACCTGAGATCAGAGACATGTATGATACTGATTTGATCGTAAGAGCAAAGGCTAAAGAAAATCAAGCCTTTGTTAATTAAATCCTTAAGCAAGAATTCTATATTTAATCCTTGGATACGATATTCTGCTATACGATTAGATTTAATTAACACGCATTGTTGTTATTATTATTCATTCATATAAGAAATGAGGCCTTCTCCATCATGAGGCTCAATACTACACAGTACTCTAGAAGTTTTATTCCAGCTGTGACCAAGTTGTGGAATGATCTTCCTAATCGGGTAGTTGAATCAGTGGAACTTCAAAGTTCAAGCAGGCTTACATGAGTCCTTTTAGCGTTTATATATCAAATATCTGTTTTAATGTTGTTAATGTTTTTTAAATATTTTATTTCAATTTTCATTACTTCTTATATCGTTTATTTATTTCCTTATTTCCTTTCCTCATTGAGCTATTTTTCCCTGTTGGAGCCTTTGGGCTTATAGCATCTTGCTTTTCCAACGAGGGTTGCAGCTTAGCTAGTAAATAATAATAATAATAATAATAATAATAATAATAATAATAATAATAATAATAATGATGATGATAATAATAATAAAAAGCCTTATTGCTACGAACTATGGAAAAACAAATGAAGAAAATATGCTCTTGAATTGTAAATGGAAATCAAAGAAGAAGACTAAAGAAAATTTCGTACATTAAACTAACGACAAACATTTATATAAACAAAATATTAAAAGTTGAACAAGAATTAAAGACATTTTGTCTTCTTGATTATATCCTTGGGCAAGGGAATAGGTTTAAGTATCTACATCTAAGATGTCAGTTATTCTAGAAAACAAATATGTCAGGATGCCAGAAAACCTCAAATCAATCAATCAATCGAAAACAAATCAACAGATAAAAAACTGACTCACAGAGTCCATGTTTGCTTGAATTTATATCAATTGGTAAAAGGAAAGGTCATAAAAAATTAGTATGGATTCACATTCGGACCCATTGCATGGTTGAATCAAATCTGTTTTGTCACATCCGACCCTAAAAACCAGCCAAAAAAAAAAAAAAAAAAAAAAAAAAAAAAAAAAAAAAAAAAAAGTTAAAATCATGCAATGATATTTTGCAACCCCGTGAGGTCAATAATTTGAGAATCAATATCGCTTTGCGTCAATACTGTGTAATGATGCCTCTGAGATTCAAGATAGACAATATTTTTGTTTTCCAATGGATAGATACTATGTAAAAAAAACCGCACATAATAAAAAAAAGCGTTAAAATCATGCAATGATATTTTGCAACCCCATGAGCTCCATAATTTGATAATCAATATAGCTTAGCATCTATACTGTGCAATGACGCTTCTTATATTCATTACAGACAATAAAAATTTTTTTTCAATGTATAGATACTGCGCAAAAATTTAGATCGTCTAGGAATATCCTCACAGATGGCAAAATATACAAAGATGAATATAATCATTCTATCTTATTTCTCTTCCTCTTGTTTTGTTAAAGTTTTTATAGTTTATATAGGAGACATCTATTCTAATGCTGTTACTGTTCTTAAAATATTTTATTTTTCCTTGTTTCCTCTCCCCACTGGGCTATTTTCCCTGTTGGAGCTTCTGTGCCTATAGTATCCTGCTTTTTCCAGCTAGGGTTGTAGCTTAGCAAGTAATAATAATAATAATAATAATAATAATAATAATAATAATAATAATAATAATAATAATAATAATAATAATAATAATAATAATAATAATAAAAGTCTCCCTGGTTCGTTCCTAAAGGCAAACAGCTAAACCATAATCGCCTTGATTGCCAAAATTGGGTCTCTTGAACAGGGATTCCCAACCTTTTTTGTTCTGTATCCCTAGGGCATTTATATAGATTTCTGTATAGCCCTAAAATTTAAGGATGATTAAGAGAAAATGATATTGATATTGTGATATAATTCAAGAATTCAATCACATTGCTGATTACCTCATGTATAGCGCAGTAGCCTACTGGCTATTCTCTAAGATCCAATGTACCCCCTGAATTGTAAAAAATGTACCACTGGGGGTACGTGTACCCCAGGTTGGGAACCCCTGCTCTAAAAAGTGCAGGAAACTCATCTGGTAGTGCTGGCCAATCCTTCATATCCTATGTTTTAAGCATTCCAAGCTTCCTTTGCAGGACTCTCCGGCAGGATTTGACCATGTCCCAGTCGAAGTAACAACCGTGAAGCTCCCTCGTTCCCTCAGTCATTTGGAATCCTTTCCTTCCGTGTAGGACTCTCTGATTGTCGAAAATGATCATGTCACCTGGGAAATTAAGGTTGAGTATGAAAATATCCATTTTTCAGTTCTTATCTTCAATTGCTAGAATGATTAACCTTCATCATTATAATTGAAATTAAAATTATTGCTACTAACCTCTACTCTTGCTACTACAATGATAACTATTATCATTACTATCATTGGTAAGAAGCTACAACTTCGTCTTTACTCAAGGAATTAACTACTACGTAATTGTTCAGTGGCTACTTTCCACTTGGTAAGGTTAAAAGTCCCTTTAGCTATAGTTATCAGCTATTCTATGAGAAGGCCACTCCAAAATGAAACCATTATTCTCTAGTCTAGGGTAGTGTCATAGCCTCTGTACCATGGTCTTACACCGTCTTGGGTTAGAGTTCTCTTGCCTGTGGGTACACTCAGCACACTAATCTATTTGTTTCCTGATTTCCTTTCCTCATTGGACTATTTTCCCTGTTGGAGTCTTTATAGGGCTTATAGCATCCTGCTCTTCCAACAAGGGTTGTAGTTTAGCTAATAATAACAACAACAACAACAACAACAATAATGATAATAATAATAATGATAATAATAATAATAATAATATTAATAATAATGAAAATAAAATAATAATAATAATAATAATAATAATAATAATACTACTACTACTACTACTACTACTACTACTACTACTACTACTACTACTACTAATAATGATAATACTACTACTACTACTACTACTACTACTACTACAACTACTACTACCACTAATAATAATAATAATAATAATAATAATAATAATGATAATAATAATAATAACAATACCTTCTTTCATCTTATACGAGATGGCGTTATCCGGATGACCCAGCATCTCATAGTAAGTCAACATGGAGTCGTACCATACGCGTACCATTTCCACGGGGATGTTGAAGAAGGAATCCCTCACCATCTGGTTCACGGATATACTAACGATGTCCCCTTGTGGATTGAGTCTGGAAATGAATGTGGAGGAAGGATAGAGTGAGATAAGAGAAGGATGAGATAAGAGAAGGATGAGATAAGAGAAGGATGAGATAAGAGATGGATGAGATGGAGAGATAATTGGAATGAAGAGATGTACAAGTTTCAAATTGGGTTGCAAGAATTTTTTTTATTATTGATGGCGCATTGGCAATGAATTGAGTTTGAATTTTATGTTTAATTGCTGGGTTATTTTGGGGTTTTATAATTCACACACACAGATATATATATATATATATATATATATATATATATATATATATATATATATATATATATATATATATAGGTGTGTGTGTGTGTGTATGTGTTTCTGTGAGTGAATGTATGTATGTATACATACATACTTATGTAAACATACACACACACACACACACACACATATATATATATATATATATATATATATATATATATATATATATATATATATATATATATATATATATATATATATATACAGTATGTATATGTGTATATAATAACACACCTAGTTACTGAACTCCTCAGAACAACGAATTAATTTATTATTTTTGATTTTTTTTTCAAATTAAATTAAACCAAATCAGAAACAAAAAACTAACCTAATCATTGGATGCTGAGCCAAGACGAAAAACGGCTTTCCATCTTCGCCAAGACCGTGATCGATAAAGTCGACGGGGACGGTCGACAGAACGTCGAATTTCTTCGGGTCGAGATCTTGCAGTTTTCGGGCCACGCTGAATCCGTCGACGAGCCGGTTGTCTCCGCCTGTGCAGGGCGCTTGGGATATACAGTGCAGGAGCTGTACCTTTTAAGATTAATTTTTTGTTGGAATTAATTATTAATCAGGATTAATTTTTTTATTTTTATATGATGGTTTATTTAATCTTTTATACAATGTTGTATTTTTATACGGTATTTCATTTAATTTTTAATTTAATGGGTTATTTTTATACAGTACTCTATATATTTTTTAGAAATGGGTTATTTAAATTCTTTGATACCATATTTTATTTAATTCATTTGATACCATAATTTATTCAAATTCTTTAATACCATAATTTATTTAATTCTTTGATACAATGATTTATTTAATTCTTTTGATACAAAAATTTATATAATTTTTTATACAATAGTTTATTTAGTTTCTTTGATAAATTAATTCATTTAATTTTTTTGATACAATAATTCATCTAATTTCTTTGATAAAATATTTCATTCAATTCTTTTGATACGATAATTCATATAATTTCTTTGATGCAATAATTTATTTAATTTCTTTGATGAAATAATTTATTTAATTTCTTTGATGCAATAATTTATTTAATTTCTTTGATGAAATAATTTATTCAATTTCTTTGATGCAATAATTTATTTAATTTCTTTGATGCAATAATTTATTTAATTTCTTTGATGAAATAATTCATTCAATTTCTTTTGATACAATACTCTCTCTCTCTCTCTCTCTCTCTCTCTCTCTCTCTCTCTCTCTCTCTCTCTCTCTCTCTCGTCGTAACTTACCCCAGGTTGATAATCAAAGAAAGGAAGATCAGTGTGTACGTTGAGCGAGTCTGACGTGTAGGCCAGGTTGTTGGGTTCAACTTTATTTTTGACGGAGAAAGTAATTCTAAGAAAAAAAGAAAAAAAATATTATATATATATATATATTATAAAAATGTATATATATATATATATATATATATATATATATATGTATACATATATACATATATATGGCGCTCTCCTATTGGAGTCTGATATGTACTGTATTATCTATGTATTCATATACAGTATATAAACATGTATGAATGTATTGAATTTTGTACACACATACATAAACACACATATATTTATACAAATATACAGTATATATATATATATATATATATATATATATATATATATATATATATATATATATATATATATATATATATATATATATGGCGTTCTCCTATTGGAGTCTGATATGTACTGTATTATCTATGTGTTCATATACAGTAAATAAACATGTATG
>NC_090739.1:5065168-5087668 GCF_036898095.1 Palaemon carinicauda
TCCTAATATTATTAGTCTATAAATGATCAACTTTCTAGTCCTAGGTTTATGAATCTACATCTAAGGGACATTATTATTATTATTATTATTATTATTATTATTATTATTATTATTATTATTATTAGCTAACCCTAGTTGGAAAAGCAAGATATGCTATAAGCCTAGGGGCTCCAACAGAGACAATATCCCAGTGAGGAAAGGAAACAAGGAAAAAATAAAATATTTTAAGAACAGTAACTACATTAAAAGGAATATTCCCTATATAAACTATAAAAACTTTAACAAAACAAAAGGAAAAGAAATAAGATAGAATAGTGTGCCCGAGTGTACCCTCAATCAGGAGAACTCTAATCCAAGACAGTGGAAGACCATAATCGAACATACAAAAGAGAAACATCCATAATTGTGTAAAGTTGATTAAAAAAAAGTGTAGTTTATATCATCCCTGCAACTAGTATTGCCATAGCCTCTGTACAATGGTCTTCCACTGTCTTGGGTTAGAGTTCTCTTGCTTGAGCGTACACTCAGGCACACAGTCCTAACTTATTTCTCTTCCTTTTGTTTTGTTAAAGTTTTTATAGTTTATATTGATCTTTATTTCAATGATGTTACTCATCTTAAAATATTTTATTTATCCTTGTTTCCTTACCTCACTGGGCTATTTTCCCTGTTGGAGTACATGGGCTTATAGCATCCTGCTTTTCCAACTAGGGTTGTAGCTTAGCAAGTAATAATAATGATAATAATAATAATAATAATAATAATAATAATAATAATAAAAATTACTATAGTCAATTCTTTTTAGTGAGGCAGATTTGCACCGACTCGCAGGGGTGCTCTTTTCGCTCGGAAAAGTTTCCTGATCGCTGATTGGTTGGACAAGATAAATCTTACCAATCAGATAGCAGGAAACTTTTCCGAGGTAAAAGGGCACCGCTGCGAGTCGGTGCAAATGTGCCGCACTAAAAAGAATTGACTATAGTCCTCAATTACCTACCTTAAATTTGTCCGGGACGATGGAAATGTCTAGCTCACTGATAAGGATCCTTCTGCTAAATGTCGTCCGGTGAAAACATTTCGGACACTGGCAGTTATCCCTGAGCCAGATGTAAGGGTATTTGGTTTTAAACCCGTCTTCCCATTGGATCTGATGTCAAGAAAGAAACAGGTTCATGTATTCTCTTTTAAGCAGCGATATCTTATTTGTAAACCACGTATCTGGCATATCCAAAAAAAAAAAAAAAAAAAAAAAAAAAAAAAAAAAAAAAAACTTTCCATCTGCGATCTATTTGTAAACTACGTATCTGGAATATGTAAAAAAAAAAAAACACTTTATCAGTAGTATATTTGTAAACTACGTATCTGTAATATTAAATAGAAAAAAAAACTTTTTATAAGTGACATGATATTTGTAAACTACGGATCTCGAATGTAAAAAAAACAAAAAAAAAACATCAGATATATTTGTAAACTACGTATCTGGAATATGTAAATAAAAAAAACTTTATCAGTAATATATTTGTAAACTACGTATCTGAAATATGTAAAAGAAAAGAAACTTTTTATCAGTTATATATTTGTAAACTGCGTATCTGGAATATGTAAAAAAAAAAAAAAAAAAAAAAAAAAAAAAAAAAAAAAAATTCCGTGAAATAGATGGTCTACTTCCCTCAGTCGTGGGTAACTTATGGCTCTTCCTCTTACAATAAAAGATATTCATCAATAATAGTAATACATAAACCAGATAAAAGATATCAACCATTATTTCAAGAGAACTGATTAAATAAAAAGCTAAACTGTTACATCGACTGATTAATCAGTATTGATGTCACGTACCTCCAACATCCAGTCGTCGTTTAGAAAACTGGTTTCCACAATTCGCCCTGAATCTTTTCCTGTTTGGTGAAGTGTAGGATCTACTTTCTGACCTACACCACCTGTTTGACATCCTGTGTTAATGGTTCTGTGTCCAGGGTGTCTGTAAATCACAGATATTTTCATTAATTCAATTGATAGGTCTATATGAACCTAGATGAAGTTTAGAAAACTGGTTTCCACAATTCTCCCTGAATCTTTTCCTGTTTGGTGAAGTGTAGGATCTACTTTCTGACCTACACCACCTGTTTGACATCCTGTGTTAATGGTTCTGTGTCCAGGGTGTCTGTAAATCACAGATACTTTAATTAATTCAATGGATAGGTCTATATGAACCTAGATGAAGTTATAAAAGGTTAATTTAATTCTAATGTGAGTTATACTAATATTTCTATGATTATTCAAAATGTGCAACCGTTGCCATGTTCTTAACTTTAAATTAATCTTCCACACAATAGGATTACAATAATTATATAAGAAAAATCAAGAGAAAAAGCCGAGTCAGAAGTCTTATTCTGCGTAAATGCAACAACGCTGAGCGTGTGTGAGCATAATCATGTGTAGCTAGGAAGACAACAACGCTAACACTACGGGAAAAGAGTATATGCTTCGATGATAATAGACCTAACCTTAAAGTAAGGATAAATTAAATAATGATACTATCATCGTGATCCTCATCTCCTCCTACGCTTATTACACAAAGGTCCTCGGTTAGATTTCGCCAGCCGTCTCTATCTTTGGCTTTTAAATCAATACTTTAAATGATACTATAGCTAATCAAAAGAGAAAATAAGCAATATTAGTACAAATATGGTTAGAATGTGCTCTGGACTCTGGGACTATATTACTAAAGGCTTTAAATTTTACAAAAGGAAAACGTCCCTGACTGATGAACGCCAGACTGGGGTTCGAGTCCTGCTTAAACTCGTTAGTTTCTTTGGCCACTGCAACCTCACCATCCTCGTGAGCTAAGGATGGAAGGTTTTGGGGAGCCTATAGGTCTATCTGGTAAGTCATCAACAGCTTGGGTGGAGAGGGTTAGGCTCTAGGGCATTGTCCTGCTTGATAGGGCAATGTCACTGTCCCTTGCCTCTGCCATTCATGAGTGACCTTTAAACCTTTAAAGGCCATATCAGGTTATACTTGCTATGAGTCGTGTATTGAAAAAGGTTCATGGGTAAAAATCCAACAAGAAAGCAATGATTTGAAGGGCTGTTTACTAAAAAACGGGGACTAGAATATTTTCTAGACTACCTTATGTTCTACGGATAACCAAGGCAAGAGCCCGTGCTTTGCATAAGGGGAAACAATCTAGAAACAATCAAGCAAGCTTCAAGATAAGGATCTTACCAATTGTTAATAACACTGGAACAATCGGAACAATTAAAAAAAGGAAAATTATTTTTAATATGTAATTTATCAATTACTGTATTACATTTTAGACTATTGCCTGCACTTGATAAAATCATAATCACCTGATAAATGGAGTAGACACTTGTGGGTCCAACGTAAATGGTGTACTTTTACGCAGGATGGCAACGGAGCATTTGAAGATACTGGAAACAGCGTTTAACCTGAAGGGGTTCAACCCTAGTCTCATCAAGCAACTCGTTTGCAACATTGTCGATAACCTGGACGGGAGAATAAATAAGTTGTTAAATGTATGTGACCTCTATGAGGCAATTCCAAGTAAGCAGCTGTAAGTGAGAGGTTGCCTCTGTGAGGTATTTGAGAATGAATAATCAACGATTTGTTAAAGAGGGGTTACCTCTACGAGATGTTTGCTGCACAAGAAGTTGTTGATGAGAGGTTGCCACTGTGAGGTATTTGAGAATGAATAATCAACGATTGTTAAAGAGGGGTTACCTCTATGAGGTGTTTGCACGCAAGAAGTTGTTGATGAGAAGTTGCCTCTGTGAAATATTTGATAATGGATAAACAAGGATTAGTTAAAAAAGGGGTTACCTCCGAGGCAATTGCATGTAAGTAGCTGTAAGTGAGAGGTTGCCTCTGTGAGGTATCTGACAATGAATAAACAAAGATTTGTTAAAGAGGGGTTACCACTATGAGGCAATTGCACGTAAGTAATTGTAAGTGAGAGGTTGCCTCTGTGAGGTATTTGAGAATGAATAAAAAATTATTTGTTAAAGAGGGGTTACGTCTATGAGGTGTTTGCTCGTAAGAAGTTGTTGATGAGAGGTTGCCACTGTGAGGTATTTGACAATGAATAAACAAAAATTTGTTAAAGAGGAGTTACCTCTATGAGGCAATTGCACGTAAGTAGCTGTAAGTGAGAGGTTGCCACTGTGAGGTATTTGAGAATGAATAAACTCAGATTTGTTAAAGAGGGGTTACCTCTATGAGGCAATTGCATTAAGTAGCTGTAAGTGAGAGGTTGCCTCAGTGAGGTATTTGAGAATGAATAAAAAACGATTTGTTAAAGAGGGGTTACCTCTATGAGGCAATTGCATGCAAGTAGCTCTAAGTGAGAGGTTGCCACTGTGAGGTATTTGGTAAAGAATAAACAAGGATTCGTTAAAGAGGGGTTACCTCTTTGAGGTGTTTGCACGCAAGAAGTTGATGAGAGGTGTCCTCTGTGATGTGTTTGATAATGACCAGGACAACGATTGTGATTTTGGATTAACTGTTTATCATTATGTTTTATAATGTACAAATGATCATATAGAACAAGTAAAAAGAAAAGAAAAGTAAAAAAAAAAAAAGGAAATGAGCAATATCCGTTAAAGCAAACTTCTACAGAATAGAATGTAATAACACATAAGTACTATAGAATATGAAAAACACGAACCTGTTGTAAAAAAAAAATAACCATCATATAAATGAAAGTATTTTTAAATATCAAATATAAAATATACTACTTAATGTACAAGCAGAGATTTGTTTAACACTGACTGTCAAGAAAATTGTTCCACTGTTTGAAATGTCACTGTCCCTTGCGTCTGCCATTAATGAGTGACCTTTAAACATTTAAATTGTTTTCATAGGAAAAAAGTAAAAACTGGTTAGGTACAAGTAACGGCATTTGAGAACTTCAAATATCTCTTAAGCGGGTTTTACAAGGCCGAACGGTTCGTCGAACCCGGTTGTCGAACCCGATTGTCAAACCTGCTTGCCAAACGGTTCGAAGAGGTGGAGTCAGTCACAAATGAAGCTCCGCCTACAAAGGTCAGGCGAGAACAGACTTTCTTCGAACCTTTCGACAACAACCAAATAAACCATTCACACGTTCGAACATCACTTCAAACAAGGCCCATTAAAGGCCCTTGACTTCAAACACTTCCCTGTTCGATCGTGTAACCCCGCCTTTACTTGTAAACTGTAATTCTAGGGATATTCCTAACCTAACCTTCTCTAACCTAGGACAGCGTCCCAGCAGCCCGGCGATTCTCCAGGTGAAATACCTATAAGATAAAGCTTGAATTTACTAAATACTTATTGCTTGAAGCACTGGGTACAGTTAAGTACTGCACTGTAATTGTTCAGTGGCCACTTTCCTGATTCCTCTTGGTTAGGGTAAAAGAGACTCTTTAGCAATGATAAGCTGCTCTTCTAGGAGAAGGAAACTCCAAATTCAAACTATTGTGTTTTAGTCTTGGGTAGTGCCATAGCCTCTGTACCATGGTCTTTTACTGTCTTGGGTTAGAGTTCTTCGCTTGAGTGTACACTCGGGCACACTATTCTATCTTATTTCTCTTCCTCTTTGTTACAATTTTATAGTTTAAATATGAAATATCGGTAATAGTATACAACACCACGCTCTCCACTTACTCCAAAATAATGCAATCCTGCAGTTTTCATCTTCTTGCACAGTAATTAGGTGATTATTCAAATTCTGGGAAAGCAATAATTAGCAAGATATGTTGAGGAAGGGGGAATTGGTTATAAAAAGAAAATAGCTCGGTTTCCTCACTAAACGACTCTGAACTGACATGTCAACAAAGTCAACCAAACAGAATTCGTGATGCCAGCGTACATTTGATATACTGTATATTCAAAATATACTTAATAAAAAATTGAGTAATTATTCAAAAGTGTCACTAATTGTAAATTGTATATTTTATGGACACTTTTGAGTAATTAATTCATTTTTAACTAAGTATATTTTGAATATACAGTATATCAAATGTACGCTGGCATCACGAACTTCTGTTAATGTACGCTGGCATCACGAATTCTGTTTGGTTGACTTTGTTGACATGTCAGTTCAGAGTCGTTTAGTGAGGAAACCGAGCTATTTTCTTTTTATAACCCCTTCCCCCCTCTTCAACATATCTTGCTAATTATTGCTTTCCCAGAATTTAAATAACCACCTAAGTACTGTGCAAGAAGATGAAAACTGCAGGATTGCATGATTTTGGAGTAAATGAAGAGCGTGATGTTGTAAACTATTACCGAAATATCTATTTTAATGTTATTACTGTTTTCAAAGTTCTATTTTAATTGTCAATTACTGATCTTATTGTTTCCTTTCCTCACTGGTCTACTTTCCCTGTTGGAGCCACTGGGCTTATAGCAACCTGCTTTCCCAACTAGGGTTGTAGCTTAGCAAGTAATAATAATAATAATAATAATAATAATAATAATAAGAGTCGTGACTCTACTGCTAGGCTTACCTTAAACGCTTTCTGTATTCATGCGAGTAGCAGAGTACCAAGGCCCGAGTACGGGACTATATATATATCTTCGCTTCCCGTTATCCTGCTCTCCAAATAGGGCCATTCCCCGAGCGTTTCATTCTTATCCCATATCTTATCACACCAGCAAAGTCAAAATGACTTACGGATATACCGTTGACGCAAACAAAGATTAACAAACAAATGCTGACGGCACAAAATAGCACAAACGAAGGTAAACAACCGTCTGAAATATGATTGGAATAATTGCAGACCGATATCTGCAGACTCTTAAAAACTAAAATATGTAATATTCAGTTTAATGACATATATGTAGAAAGGCGTAGCTGTATTATTTGGTCTCTCTTTAATGGTTAAAATTTTTTTATTGATTTTATATATAGAAATTTATTAATCTAAATCTCTCAGATATTGGTCATAGTATCGTAAGTAATTTAGTATTCGTAGTAGACTATTGGTGGTCATGAAACTACTCTCCCGAGCTAGAAGACACAAAATCGATTTCCAGAGAGATGTGGGCTTGGCCATTTGGACAAGTTAGGTTATTTTTGAGTATGTGTGTATATCTAGATTCTAGTAGACTCCAGAATCTTCTAAGGTTTAACTCATTTCTATATAGGGTTGACGTATCAATAAGTCGCCTCCATCGATTTCTGTCCCGTCTCTTTAGCAGCTCTTCTAGGAGTAGGAAACTCCAAAATCAAACTATTGTTTTCTAGTCTTGGGTAGTGCCATAACCTCTGTAGCCTACCATGGTCTTCTACTGTCTTGGGTTAGAGTTCTTTTGCTTGAGGGTACACTCGGGCACACTATTCTATTCTATTCTATTCTATGACCACACAATCACGCTATCTCTTTCTTTGTCTTACTCTCTTCCTTTTATCCGAACTACTATCTCCCTCGTATATCTTACAAAATATGGGTAATAAAGGGTTGACAGTAGGCCTATACAATTTTTTTCATATACATTACTGTTTCCCACATTCATATAATCCCTTTGGTACTGGTAGGTCTGTAGTGTAGCTCAACCGTCGGTAGGCCTATAATTCTAATCATGTGGTCATTGCTCTTTTATAGTGACTTACTTTATTGTGGCTTATATGGCATTTTAAGATTCATTGGGCATTTTAATTTTGAGTTTTGACCATAATCATGTTAATTTCTTAGGGTTGGAAGTCATTTCTGTTACCCTGAAGACCTAATGAACTGTACAATGATGATAATTTTGTGTAAATCACGAACAGAGACATGAAGGGAAGAGAAAAATGAGCTACGTTGAGCCTACCTTTACCACTGCTCTTAGAAGAGCTTTGGTAAAGGTCCACCCTTATTCATATCCCTCTAAATCTGCGTCCTGAAGTTAAAACTGATAGTTTAAATAATTAACATGAGCTTCCTACGGGATTTCAAAAGCCCATTCGCTGTTAATCACTGAACCATAAAATTTACCTTAACTAAGCCCAGTTAAAATCATGACATTTTATAACTGCAGAAGCATACTCTGTCCGCTGATCACTGTGTAAACTGTTTAAGAATATTAAACTTTATGGCATTATAGAAGTTCAATAAGTATTGGAAAATAGGCCTAGCTCTGTAAAAATTATCACACATTTGAAAACCCAAATTAATCTGGTATAGGCTGCTAGGCATACTCTTCAATATCTGGATTTTTGAAAAATACTTTACTATAACAGCAAGGTTTTTGCTCATACAATTCATTATTTACTAGAGATAAAATTAATTTTTCTCAAGCTACTAAAACTAAAATTGAGATCGTAGACATAATCATCATTATCAACTCCTCCCACGCCTATTGACGCAAAGGGCCTCGGTTAGATTTCGCCAGCCGCCTCTATATTGAGCTTTTAAACCAATACTTCCCCATTCACCATCTCCTACTTCACGCTGCATATTCCTCAGCCATGTAGGCCTGGGTCTTCCAACTCTTCTAGTACCTTGTGGAGCCATATTATTATTATTATTAAAGCTACAACCGTAGTTAGAAAAAACAGGATGTTACAAGCCCAAGAGCTCCAACAGGGAAAATAGCCCAGTAAGTAAAGGAAATTAGTCAAGATATAAACAACAAGAGAAGTAATGAACAGTTAAAATAAAATATTATAAGAACATTAATAACATTAAAATACATCTTTCATATATAAACTACAAAAAAAGACTAAAAACCAAGAGGAAGAGAAATAAGATAGAATAGTATGCTAGAGTATGCTTCAATTTTTTTTTAGAATTCTATTTAATCTTACAATTTCTTTAGAATATAGTTGACAGTTCTTTATTAAAAATATTCTTGAAAAGATCAAATTTCCTTAAGGCAATGAAATTTCCTTATGCTAGGCCTAGGCCTACATCACAACTTTGAAGTTAAGGAGATAATCGGTTGATTATCTGTTTTCCATAATAAGTTAATCATCTTAAAATCAAACTTACTCATAGGTCCAGTTTTAACCTTAGTACGTACCGTGTCTGAAGTGGTTGAGATAATGGAAGACTGAGAGATAAAACTGCTACTCTGATAATAGTAGAAATAATCACAGACATACCACTATTGTCATTCGAATCGGTTGCAATGGCTTCAGTCGTATAAACGATATTAATTTTATTCTTTCAAAGTAGATTTCATTATACAGAAAGGTTATATTAAATTGTTTTATTAAGAAATTTAAACATGAATATAACAAACGATTCATATGATCTTTATAAAGAATATTTATTCATGAAACCGAAGCCAAACTAATTTTGTTTATTAAGAAATTTAAAAATGAATATAACAAACGATTCATGTGATCTTTATAACGAATATTTATTCATGAAACCGAAGCCAAAATGTAACCGACTCGAAATCACCTCACTTCTGACGTAGGCACGATTCCCTTACATATACAACCACCGACTTCTCGAGGTATTTTGTGTAGTTCTATACTTCGGCGTGAACACTCATTCGATCAGCGTTACTTATATAACCTTTTTTTTTTCTTTTTCTTTTGCCTTATACAAGTGTGGTGAAATTTGTGTTATTATATATATATCTTTGTGCAATCCTATGAATGTACATAATTACAGTTTTCTTATTCCTAATTCACGTACGATGATATACGCGTATATGCATTAGTATGCGAGTGTTTATTCATACACACGTTTATATATATCTATATACACACACACGCATATATATATATATGTATATATATATATATATATATATATATATATATATATATATATATATATGTATATATATATATATATATATATATATATATATATATATATATATGTATGTATATGTATATATATATGTATATATATATATATATATATATATATATATATATATATATATATATATATATATATACACAGTATATACGTAGCCTACATATGTGAATATATGTATATATAAGTATATATACATATTTGCATATATATATATGTATATATATAAATATATATCTATATATATATATATATATATATATATATATATATATATATATATATATATATATATATATATATATATATATATATATATATATATATATATATATATATATATATATACATATATATATATATGTAGTATATACTGTATATATATGTGTATATATATATATATATATATATATATATATATATATATATATATATATATATATATATATATATATATATATATATATATATACATATATATATATATATATATATATATATATATATATATATACATATATATATATATATATATATATATATATATATATATATATATATATATATATATATATATATATGTATATATATATATATATATATATATATATATATATATATATATATATATATATATATATATATATATATATTATGCCCTATCTGAGTGAAGAGGCTTGTGTATCGCCATGATCAGCAAAACTATACTATGATAGTCAGGGCCATCCATACTAGGTTGGCTTGTTGTTGACGATCAGGCTAAAATTTCCCACCATTACCAATCAGTAGTGGCCAGCGGAGTTATGAAAATGGCCAAACCCCATAGGCCTACATGACTAAGGACATGTCCGAGACCTTTGTCCTGCAGTGGATTAGAAATGGCTGCATTTGTTGTTGTTGTTGTTGTTGTTAAAGTTTTTATAGTTTATAAGGGAAATATTTATTTCAATGTTTCTGTTCTTGAAATATATAAATTTTCCTTGTTTCATTTCCTCACTGGGCTATTTTCCCTGTTGAAGCCCCTGGGCTTATAGCATCCTGCTTTTCCAACCAGGGTTTTAGCTTAGCAAGTAATAATGATAATAATAATAATAACAATAATAATAATAATAATAATAATAATAGTGTGTGTGTGTACTTTACAATTTTTTTAACAAATAAAAACTGAATTTTCAGTAATGTTCACGAAAGTAAAAAAAAAAAAAAAACTTTATTCACATGCAAATATATTATGTAAAAGGCCTGATTCAAAATACAAGAAACCGTTAACAGTAGCATTAATAGCTCCGTTACGGTTAATCTCAATCATTAATATATCTAATCACGGCAAGTGGAACACATCTCAATAATCTAGGTCTCTCATAAGTGTTTTCCTATTTACTTGAAGATAATATTTAATATTTTCTTGTTTTGTAAGTGATAATAGTTATAAGTTATATAACTGTTTTTGTCACGTTGCCTATCGTTTGCCTCTTGGGGAGTGGTAGGCGGGGCCTGTTGGGGAGTTGGAGGCGGGGTTACTGGGCTTGGGGGGAGGGACTTGAGTGTAATACTGTCATTAGAGCAGGGCCAGTCCACGAAGAAGAGTGCCGGCCGCCGGGTACTTTTGACAATTCGTCAAACTTGGTACTAACTGTGGATTATTGTCATTCCCTCATAGAAACATTATCAATGCTGAGATCAGGATGTTGAGGAGCCACTGTCCTAGACTACTTACAATCATACTTTGAGTTTTGTTAGGAATCAACTTCATGCCCCATAATTTGCACCATGCACTAATTTCAGCTAGATCTCTATTAAGGGTTCAGCAACCCCAGATCTACATTCAGGAGATGGAACTGATGCAAAGAGAGTAGCATCATCTGCATATGCAACAAGCTTAATAGATGTTTGGTCTTTTTGATTAATTAACCCTACTTAAAAACTATTCTGTTGTATGACAAACGATATGAGGCCTTTGACAGAAACATTAGTGAACTGACATCTTGCTCCCAGATGTGTTTCTTCCATATATGGCAAGCAATTACGTGCAAAAATCGAATAAAATCAAAACTAACTTTAAGAAACGAGTTGAAGCGAATGAAAATGACCTTAGGTACAATTTTGTTATCATGTAGCTCTTTATAAACAATCACCGACTGATAAAGTTCAAGGTGCATATTTCTCAAGTATGATTTGAGATCAAGAATCGTAGCAGTAGGTAGTAGGTTGGCCAGGGCAACAGCCACCCGTTGAGATACTACCATTAGAGAGTTATGGGGTCCTTTGCCTGGCCAGACAGTACTACATTGGATCATTCTCTCTGTTTATGGTTCACTTTCCCTTTGCTTACACATACACCGGATAGTCTGGCCTATTCTTTACAGATTCTCTTCTGTCCTCATGCACCTAACAACATAGATTATCAAACAATTCTTAACCCAAGGGGATAACTGCTCCACTGTAATTGTTCAGTGGCTACTTTCCTCTTGGAAGGGGTAGAAGAGACTCTTTAGCTATGGCAAGCAGCTCTTCTAGGAGGACACTCCAAAATCATACCATTATTCTCTAATCTTGGGTAGGGCCATAGCCTCTGTACCATGGTCTTCCACTGTCTTTGGTTAGAGTTCTCTTGTTTGAGGGTACACTCGGATACACTATTCTATCTTATTTCTCTTCCACTTGTCTCAAAGTTCTTATAGTTTATATAGGAAACGTTTATTTTAATGTTATTACTGTTTCCTTTCTTCACTGGGTTATTTTTTCTGTTGGAGCCCCCGGGCTTATATCATCCTGCTTTTCCAACTAGGGTTGTAGCTTAGCAAGTAATAATATATGTATATATATATATATATATATATATATATATATATATATATATATATATTTTATATACACACACATATATATATATATATATATATATATACTGTATATATATATATATATATATATATATATATATATATATATATATATATATATATATCTGATTAAGGCATAAGACCCAGGCATATTGTAGGATCTGACAGACATGTTACTGAAAATAATCTTTATTTATCTTAAAACTACAAACATTATATTGGATTAAATTTTTGTCGTATCACACAGACATTTCAAGGCTGTATAAGATGTAAAAGGAATAATACAAAGATTTGAAAACAGAGAAATGCAATAAAAATATTTAAAGTTGGCATGGCCTAGATTTAGATTCATGTCCTTGGTTTAAAGGTAGGTCATGAATGGCAGAGGCAAGGGACAATGATAATGCCAGAGAGACTGACCTTTCAGGATATACATATGATCAGCGTCCAAGCTCCCATTTCACTTAAGCTAGGACCAGGGAAGTTCAGGCAATGGATAGGGACAATGACCTAGAGACTGACCTTACAGTATATTACATATGATCAGCGCCCAAGCTCCCATTTCACCTAAGCTAGGACCAGGGAAGGCCAGGCAATGGATAGAGACAATGACCTAGAGATTGACCATACAGTATATACATATGATCAGTGCCCAAGCTCTTCAACACACACGCTGGGACCAGGGAGGGCCAGACAATAGATAGAGACAATGCCATAGAGACTGACCATACAGTATATACATATGATCAGTGCCCAAGCTCCTCTACACACAAACTAGGACCAGGGAAGGCCAGGCAATGGATAGGGACAATGCATTAGAGACTAACCATACAGTATATACATATTATCAGCATACAAGCTTCCTTTCCACCCAAGCTAGGACCAGGGAAGGCCAGGCAATGGATAGGGACAATGCATTAGAGACTAACCATACAGTATATACATATTATCAGCATACAAGCTTCCTTTCCACCCAAGCTAGGACCAGGGAAGTCCAGGCAATGGATAGCGACAATGCCCTAGAGACTGACAAACAGTATATACATATGATCAGCGCCCAAGCTCCTCTACACACAAGCTGGGACCTGGGAGGGCCAGGCAATGGATAGGGAGAATGCCCTAGAGACTAACCATACAGTATATACATATTATCAGCACACAAGCTCCCTTTCCACCCAAACTAGGACCAGGGAGGACCAGGCAATGGCTACTGATGATTCAACAGGTAGACCTATAGGCTTTCCTAAAACCCTGTTCCTTAGCTCATAATGATGGTGAGGTTAGAGACACTACAAGTAGCTATCTAACTTGGTCGGGTCTCAAACTCCAGTTCAGTAGATCGCCAGACAGGGACGTTTCCAGTAGACTACAACAACCCTAAAAGATAGACTACTAATCACGTTGTTGAAAGTTCCTCATATTGATTAATTATAAAATCTTAGCTAATAATAAATTCAAACACCCAAGAAATTATCAACTGTCTCATTGATTGAAGCACACTATAGCTTATCAATTTTGGTTCATGAGCAAAAGCACTTTTGCGGTTTATCAAATTTTACTAATCAACTCAAGTATTGAATAGATAATTATCGAAAGAACAATCAACTTTGATTCGTTGTCTCAAAATAAAATGATGATCATAGTCTGGGCTTTATGAACCAGACAAAACACTTGAATTTATATCTTTCGGTCAACAGTACTTGAGAGAACATACGGCCAGTTGACAGCACACCATCAATCTCTTTTTAAAGTTGTTTAGGGGAGTAAATGTGGCCTTAGTGGGGAACTGAACTAAAGTCAGCTGTAGCACAGGGGCAGAGAGTAGAGAAAGTTGTGTCAGATAGCAATCAGGGCTGACACACCAGAAATCTTGAGAGTAACAGGAGCAGCTCAGGGCATTAGCTGCCCACACACCAGAAGTAGTCTTGAGAGTAACAGCAGGAGCTCAGGGCATTAGCTGCTCACACCAGGAGAAGTCTTGAGAGCAACAGCTGGAGCTCAGGGCATTAGCTGCTCACACACCCGGAGAAGTCTTGAGAGTAACACCAATAGCTCAGGGCATTAGCTGCTCACACACCAGGAGAAGTCTTGAGAGTAACAGCAATAGCTCAGGGCATTAGCTGCTCACACCAGGAGAAGTCTTGAGAGCAAAAGCTGGAACTCAGGGCATTAGCTGCTCACACACCAGAAGTCTTGAGAGTAACAGCAGCAGCTCAGGGGATTAGCTGCTCACACACCAGAAGAATTGAGAGTAACAGCAATACCTCAGGGCATTAGCTGCTCACACACCAGGAGAAGTCTTGAGAGCAACAGCTGGAGCTCAGGGCATTAGCTGCTCACACACCAGGAGAAGTCTTGAGAGCAACAGCTGGAGCTCAGGGCATTAGCTGCTCATACACCAGAAGTCTTGAGAGTAACAGCAGCAGCTCAGGGCATTAGCTGCTCACACACCAGAAGAATTGAAAGTAACAGCAATAGCTCAGGGCATTAGCTGCTCACACACCAGAAGTCTTGAGAGTAACAGCAGCAGCTCAGGGCGTTAGCTGCTCACACACCAGGAGAAGTCTTGAGAGTAACAGCAGCAGGTCAGGGCATTAGCTGCCCACACACCAGAAGTCTGGAGAGTAACAGCAGCAGCTCAGGGCATTAACTGCTAACACACCAGAAGTCTTGAGAGTAACGGCAGGAGCTCAGGGCATTAGCTGCTCACACACCAGAAATCTTGAGAGTAACAGGAGCAGCTCAGGGCATTAGCTGCTCACACTCCAGAAGAATTGAAAGTAACAGCAGTAGCTCAGGGCGTTAGCTGCTCACACACCAGGAGAAGTCTTGAGAGTAACAGCAGCAGGTCAGGGCATTAGCTGCCCACACACCAGAAGTCTTGAGGGTAACAGCAACTGCTCAGGGCATTAGCTGCTAACACACCAGAAGAGGTTTGAGAGTAACAGCAGCAGCTCAGGGCATTAGCTGCTAACACACCAGGAGAGATTTGAGAGTAACAGCACCAAGCCAGCAACTCTCTGTGATAGTCCTGGTTCCTGGTTCCTAACTGGTGACTCTGCAAAACACGTTTGCAGGCACTTTATCAAAGCTTTTTCCCTTATACTAAGCACTGTAATTGCAAATTCTCCTGTAACTCACAAAACAATAAACTAAAATGAAAATCTAAAGTTTTACTTTTTTTCACTTTCTGCCTTAAACTCAGTTGGGATACCTTGTCATTAGTTTAGGCAACCTATGTATTTCACCAACCACTTGGGGGCTAGACGCACCGTCAAAAAGCCCCTGTCCGGAGAGAAGCTCCGGGCAATCTAAAGAAGAAGAACTATGTATTTCACCAGCTTTCCGCTAGGATTTTGCGACATATCCAGTTTCCTGATTGTGGCCATGGAAACAAATGCTCCTTGTTACCTTCTTTGCACAGTTCACAAGAGAAAATTGCTCTAATTTTGAACAGGTTTAACCTTGTTGTCATGACTAGGATTGTCTTATCTAGAGTACCTATATGGGTACTCTAGTCTTGTCCATATCCATTTATCATTTCATCCTATAAATCTCAATTTCTTTATCCCTTCTTTTCTTCAGTATTTTCCATAATTATTCCTTAATATTTTTTTTCAGGGACCTCTCCCCCTATTTTTTTTATTCTTAGTTCCATTTTATATTTTCTACAGATTTCTCTAATCCTGCTTCCCAAGCACTTTCCAAATGGATTCTGCAATAAATTCTCAACTACTTCCCTGATTAATCTTATTTCAACGGAGTTTATGATATTATGAAACAGCTATATTTTTTTATACTTCATTCTAGAAAACCCTTGATATATTCCTGTTTCTGATATGACGCCCCGGTACGGAGTACTGGATTGTTCATATTCTGTATTGTAGGTTTTCCAGATCTTCTATTTCTTTCTCTTATTTTAATTCAAATCTGTACATCATCATCTTCTCCTATGCCTATTAACGCAAAGGGCCTCTATCTTGAACCTTTAATCCAATACATATCCAGTCATCATCTCCTACTTCGCGCTTCATAGTCCTCAGCCATGTAGGCCTGGGTCCTCCAACTCTTCTAGTGCCCTGTGGAGCCCAGGTGAACGTTTGGTGAACTAATCTCTCTTGGGGAGTGCAAAGAGCACGCCCAAACCATCTCTGTACATTTTCCAATGTACAGATCTGATTCTGGTAAAAATCAGATCTGTACACTGACAAATATTGTTGGAACAACCACTGCTTCGTATATTTACCTCCGTCAACGAAGTTGGGTGGAGGTTATGTTTATGGCCCCGTTTTTTTGTTTGTGAACAACTTCCCGGCCACATTTTTGTTCATAGGGTAGTGAAACTTACAGGGATTAATTGATATGTTAAGACATGGAAGGGATTTAATTTTGAAAGTCCTAGGTCAAAGGTCATGGTCGAGAAATGAGCTGCCTTGGTGGAGATCACAATTTTACTCATTGAGTAGTGAATCTTTCCGGGATTAATTGTTATGTTAAGTCGTGGAAGTTATTCCTAGGCGATAAATAAGCTGCCGTGGCGGAGGTCTGTGCTCTATTCAGCCCCTCTAGTTTCTTTCTGACACCCAATGCCATTTTCCTACCCTCCTCAAGTCTCCATATTTAAGTATTTCTTGGACCAAGCACGAAATCCCTTGGCTTTACTTATTCATACTCATTTGTTTGATTTCTTTCTCTGTGTACCATTCTCCCAGATACTTATGTTCCTCAACTATACTTACGCGAACTGTGAGCAGTAATTAAGATACCAGAAGTAGCAGAACTAGTAGCAATAGTAATAGATATAGAAATATCAGCGATGAAAGTAGCAGCAACAATAGCAATAGTAGTGGTAGTATTAAATATCAAAGCTTGATCAAGCCTAAAATTTGTGCCAGAGGGCATTATCTGCGTGTACCCCATAGATAGTAGAGAAAGAAAAACTAACAAAATCAGCAGCTGTAGTAGTAGTAGCAGTAGTAGTAGTAGTAATAGTAGTAGTAGTGGTAGTAGTAGTAATAGTAGTAGCACTTATGAAAGTAGCAGCAGCAACAGTAGTGGTAGTATTCAATATCAGCGCTTGATCAAACCAAATATTCAAGCCAGAAGGCATTATCAGCCTGTACACCAGTGGTTCCCAAACTATCTTACCTGACGCCCCCTTTTTGCATCCAGTAGACTCGTACGCCCCCACTCCTCCTTTTATTATATGAAATGATTCTTACATTTATTTCTTAGCATTGTACAGGAAAACAGAATTCTGTTTGTATTACATTTTAATAATGAAAGCCATTCAAACAAATAATAGTACATTCCAGTGTCTAAAAACGAGCGAAAAAAAGTTTGAACATTAGCAAATTGGCAAAATTGAGTTGCAATCTTAAGAATAGAAAAATTGAAAACATGGCATATAATATTTGGAAATACTTAGGAGACTAAGGCACAATTTCTGGTCAATTTTTTTAGAAGGATGCTGCTGTTCTTTTAATGATTTTATTATGCTATTAAACAAGTAATTTTGAGCAGATGCCTTCATGCCCCCCTTGTATCGTCCTCACGCCCCCCTAGTGGGGCGCGCCCCCCAGTTTGGGAACCACTGCTGTACACCATAAATAGTAGAGAAAGAAACACTAACCAAATCAGTAGTAGTAGTAGTGGTAGCACTTATAAAAGTAGCAGCAGTAACAGTAGTTGTAATATTCAAGCCAAAAATTCAGACCAGAAGGCATTATAAGCGTGTACACCATAAATAATAAATAAAACCAGACCAACAGCAGCAATGGTAGTAGTAGTAGTAGTAGTAGTAGTAGTAGTAGTAGTAGCACTTATGAAAGTAGCAGCAGCAACAGTAGTGGTAGTATTCAATATCAGAGCTTGATGCAGAGTTTGATCAAGCCAAAAATTCGTGCCAGAACACATTATCAGCGTGTACACCATAAATGTTAGATAAAGAAACACCAATAGTAGTAGTAGTAGTAGTAGTAGTAGCAGTAGTAGTAGTAGTAGTAGTAGTAGTAGTGGGGATTAGGGATTGATCAAGCCATGCTTCATTTGTAGGACTCTTCGACAGGATCTGACCATATCCCAGTCCCAGTAGCATCCTTCCAGTTCTCTGGTGCCCTCGGTCATTCGGAATCCGTTCCTCCCGTGCATGATACGGGAGTTGTCGAAGATCAAAATGTCGCCTGAAATATGATTAGAAATGTCAATCGTTGAAAATTACCAAGAGAAATTTGCTGCTTTTATCTGAAGGTATTTTAATCCTCTCTCACCTTGATGTCCTAAGACGCATTCACTCAGAGACACACATCAGACATGGGACACTAACTAACACTCACTACTCCATCCTCCTCTTTCTCATTTACTCTCATTGCTTACTTTTGCTCACATTAAACTAAATCTCAACTCTCTCTTCGTGCAGATACTATCAAAACTTTTACCAGGTTTTAAAGTTTCTCTTCACTGTCACCGATCTGCTAAGTATATACCCCATTCACAATTCATTATCTTATCCCACAACTGTGCAAATATATTCTTAGTTTTTTCCCTAAACTCTTGCACTATTCCATTCATAAATATGTTAAACAGTCATGGAGACATAACACAACCTCAGCTTAAACTCACTTTCACACTAAACCAGCCATTTTAACACAACCTCAGCTTAAACTCACTTTCACACTAAACCAGCCATTTTAACACAACCTCAGCTTAAACTCACTTTCACACTAAACCAGCCATTTTAACACAACCTCAGCTTAAACTCACTTTCACACTAAACCAGCCATTTTCCTGCCTAGATACTTTAACAAATCCTTCACTTCTACAGTTATACAGTTTACAACGTTTAGAAAAGACTAAAATGATTGGCTACACCACCACTTGCTCTTACTGCACAGCCTCTACGACGTTTACAAAGTTTCCAGAAGGCTAAAATCACCAGTTTTTAATTGCCTCTAACAACTTATCATCTAGACTATACCATAAATCATTTTTATATACATACATACATATATATATATAAATATATATATATATATATATATATATATATATATATATATATATACATACATACATATATATATATATATATATATATATATATATATATATATATATATATATATATATATATATATATATATATAAGTGTGAAAAATAATTACTCTCCCCACAACAAACAAACATGAACATACCATCTTCCATTTTGTACATAACCGTGTTTTCCGGTCGGTACAGGAGGCCATAGAAGGTCAACATGGCATCATACCATTCTCTGACCTTCTCGATTGGAGCGCTGAAGTGAGAATCCCTTCCCATGTGGCTGGACGAAACTGCCGAGATCTTTCCATTGCGATCAACTCTGATAAGAGGATGATAATGATGATGATAATGATGATGATGATAAAAATAATAATGATGATTATAATAATATTATTATCATTATTATTATTATTAGTTGCTAAGCTACAACCCTAGTTGGAAAAGCAGGATGCTATAAGCCCAGGGGCTCCAACAGAGAAAATAGCTCAGTGAGGAAAGGAAACAATGAATAATAACATATTCTAAGAAGAGCAATAATATTAAAATAAATATCACTTTATAAACTATAAAAACTTTAAAAAAAATAAAAGGAAGAGGAATAAGATATAAGATAGAACAGTGTGCCCGAGTGTACCCTCAAGCAAGAGAGCTCTAACCCAAGAAAGTGGAAGACCAGTGTACAGAGGCTATAGCACTACCCAAGATTAGAGAACAATGGTTTGATTTTGGAGTGTCCATCTCCTAGAAGATCTGCTTACCATAGCTAAAGAGTCTCTTCTACCCTTACAAAGAGGAAAGTAGCAACTGAACAATTACAGTGCAGTAGTTAACCCCTTGGGTGAAGAAGAATTGTTTGGTAATCTCAGTGTTGTCAGGTGTATGAGGACAGAGTAAAATATATAAAGAATAAGCCAGACTATTCGGTGAGTGAGTGTGTAGGCAAAGGGAAATTGAACCGTAACCAGAGAGAGGGCTCTAATGTAGTACTGTGTGGCCAGTCAAAAGACCCAATAACTCTCTAGTGGTAGTATCTCAACGTGTGGCTGGTGCCCTGGCTAACCTACTACCTACAAATCGGCCAAATCAACTCTACTGTAGTAATGATGCTCCTAAAAACCGCCTTATTGCTATCGAAGACATCGACGCAGGATCTTACTTTTATTACTAGGAATCTAGGACTTTCTTTTCGATACTTACTGAATCAAAGGATGCTGACTGAGGACGAAGAATCTCTTGAGCTTCTCCTCGTTGCCGATGTCGATGAAATCGATCGGCGTCGTCGACAGGATGTCGAATTTTTCTGGGTAGCGGTCCCGTAGCTGTTCGGCCACGCTGAAGGAGTCGACCAGCACGTTTTCTCCTCCCTGACAGGACGTTTGTTCTATACAGTGGAGTAACTGGATCTGTTGAGATAAAGAAATAATAATAATAATAATAATAATAATTATTATTGACCAAAACTATTTCATATTGCCAAGGAAGGATGCTATAGTCCATTTCTTTTAGCGAGTCATATTTACACCGACTCGCAGCGGTGCCCTTTTAGCTCGGAAAAATTTCCTGATCGCTGATTGGTTGGACAGGATAATTCTAACCAATCAGCGATCAGGAAAATTTTCCGAGTTAAAAGGGCACCGCTGCGAGTCGGTGCAAATCTGCCTCGCTAAAAGAAATGGACTATAGTGACTGCTACAACCCATGAACATGACACTACCGGGGTCTAAAGCGATGTCAGGCAGGGCAGCTGACCTGGACTATAATCTAACCCAAAGCCTAAGCAAAGTCTTTCAATAAGAAGGCAACTGTGCTTATCCCATACAAATATTGGTAATTTTTCTATTTTGCTATTTTTCCCTATTGGAGCCCTTGGGCTTATAGCATCTTGCTTTTCCAACTAGGGTTGTAGCTTGGCTTGTAATAATAATAATAATAATAATAATAATAAAACACGTTAATAGAAGAAGAAGAAGAAGAAGAAAAGACAATTTATAGTACTATTATATCCCTGCTTCAACCTTTCACGATATTGCTGGTTATGTGTTTTGGTATAGGTAATTCCTTTAACATTCTTTTTTTTTAACTATACCTTACTGCGCAAATCGATTTATCTAGATAACCGAATTTGCCCTGTTATACAAAAGTGATATCTTCATCTATCTCTTTATAATCTCGCTAAGCTGATTCTCTTGATAGCCAAGTGCTCTCTCTCTCTCTCTCTCTCTCTCTCTCTCTCTCTCTCTCTCTCTCTGTTCCATATACTTGGAATAGACTTCCAGCAGATGTAGTAAACAGTAATACGGTAGACGAGTTCGAGAATAAGTTAGACAAGATGATAAGAACTCTAAATGCTTAAACTAAATCGCTCTACCAAAGAGCAAATGAGTCTCTCTCTCTCTCTCTCTCTCTCTCTCTCTCTCTCTCTCTCTCTCTCTCTCTCTCTCTCTCTCTCTCTCTTCCAAATACTTGGAATAGACTTCCAGCAGATGTAGTAAACAGTAATACGGTAAACGAGTTCAAGAATAAGTTAGACAAGATCATAAGAACTCTCTAAATACTAAAACTAAATCGCTCTACTAAAGAGCAAATGGAGTCACTGCGGATGGACTAAAAAGTCTCTCTCTCTCTCTCTCTCTCTCTCTCTCTCTCTCTCTCTCTCTCTCTCTCTCTCTCTCTCTCAATTTCTTCGGCTTACCTCTGGTTTTGTCTGGCAATAAGGAAGGTCTGTGTGCAGGAGCAGGTCACCCGATGTATATGCCAAGTTAATCGGATCGACTCTCGTCTTCACCGCGAAAGTTGATCTAGAGGAATGAAAAGAAACCCGTTATTATTATTATTATTATTATTATTATTATTAT
>NC_090739.1:5092668-5105168 GCF_036898095.1 Palaemon carinicauda
ATTTATATAAGAATTAAAATGGTACTGTGTGATTTATTTAAGAATGAAAATGGAACCGTGTGATTTATTTAAGGATGAAAATGGAACCATGTGATTTATTTAAGAATGAAAATGGTACCGTGTGATTTGTGTAAGAATGAAAATGTCACCGTGTGATTTATTTTTGAATGAAAATGGTACCGTAAGATATAGATAAGAATGAAAATGAAACCGTGTGATTTATTTAAGAATTGAAATAGTAAAGTGTGATTTATTGAAGAAAGAAAATGGTACCGTGTGATTTTAGAATGAAAATGGTACCGTGTGATTTTAGAATGAAAATGGTACCGTGTGATTTTAGAATGAATAGGGTACCGTGTGATTTATTTCTTATTAAAATGGAACCGTTTTATTTATTTAAGGATGAAAATGGAACAGTGTGATTTATTTAAGAATGAAAATTTAACCGTGTGATTTATTTAAGAAAGAAAATGATACTGTGTGATTTATTGAAGAATGAAAACGGTACCGTGTGATTTATTGAAGAATGAAACAGGTACCGTGTGATTTATTTAAGAATAAAAATTGAACCGTGTGATTTATTTAAAAATGAAAATTTAACCGTGTGATTTACTGAAGAATGAAAATGGAACCCTGTGATTTATTTTTGAGTCGAATGAATATAATGTCTTGTTTTTGTAATTTGGAATAGGCAGATGTGTAATGTATACACATACGTACACACATAAGTATACATATGTATGAAAGATTAATTTTCATCTTATTATTGTTCCTAAACTTCTCTTATAGTTTTCCCTTATTTCCTTTCCTCATTGGGCAATTTTCCCTGTTGGCGCCCTTTTGCTTACAGCATATCCTGCTTTTCCAACTAGGGTTGTAGCTTAGAAAGTAATAATATATATATATATATATATATATATATATATATATATGTATATATATATATGCATATATATCATTATCAGCCATTATTATTAATATTATTATTATTATTATTATTATTATTATTATTATTATTATTATTATTATTATTATTATTATTATTAGCTAAGCTACATCCCTATTCGAAGAAACAGAATGTTATAAGCCCAATTTAACTGTTTTATGAAATAGTTAACATAAGACATCAAGCAATTTCACTGTTAAATCGATTTCCGTAATCTTACGCTGTGCGGTAGAATAATACCTCCTTATTCGTCGTCTTCTCTCTCTCTTGTCACTCGCGAAGGATCTGTCTTTAAGCCATTCGCTGCCGTAGATACTACGATGTCCGTTTGGCCAAGTGATTTCGAATGCGCTGGAATTCTCGATGAGCTGAGTAAAGAAATTAATGATTTAGACATTAAAAGGGGCTCTGAAAAGATACATACATACATATACCAAGGTACTTCCTCCAATTTTGGGGGGTAGCCGACATCAACAAATGAAACAAAACAAAAAGGGGACCTCTACTCTCTATGTTACTCCTAGCCTGACAAGGGACTCAACCGAGTTCAGCTGGTACTGCTAGGGTGCCACAGCCCACCCTCCCCCGTTATCCACCACAGATGAAGCTTCATAATGCTGAATCCCCTACTGCTGCTACCTCCGCGGTCATCTAAGGCATCGGAGGCAGCAGCAGGGCCTACCGGAACTGCGTCACAATCCCTTCCCATTCATTCCTATTTCTAGCACGCTCTCTTGCCTCTCTCACATCTATCCTCCTATCACCCAGAGCTTCCTTTACTCCATCCATCCACCCAAACCTTGGCCTTCTTCTTGTACTTCTCCCATCAAAGGTACTGTAAATTACAGTGAAGTTTACAGGGTGCATCTTAGGCTGGTCCGAGTGACCTCTGCAGGTGAACACATTTGTATCCCCAATTTCAAAGTACTACTGTATTTTCTGTTTTCTAAAACTTCCTATAATTTCTTTCTGTTTTGATATTTACTTTTCTCAAGAACGAATTATTCAGGCTGATTCCCTGAGGTCTAAGACATTTTAAAGGTTTAAAGGTCTATGAGATCTGAGGCGTTTTAAAGGTTTAAAGGTCTATGAGATCTGAGGCATTTTGAAGGTTTAAAGGTCTATGAGATCTGAGGCGTTTTAAAGGTTTAAAGGTCTATGAGATCTGAGGCATTTTGAAGGTTTAAAGGTCTATGAGATCTGAGGCATTTTAAAGGTCTATGAGATCTGAGGCATTTTAAAGGTTTAAAGGTCGCTCATGAATGGCAGAGGCAAAGGTTAGTATAATGTTCTAGCAGGAATTGCCATGGACACTGACTATTTATACATATGACGAGCGCCCAAGTCCCCTCTCCACCCAAGCAAGAACCAGGAAGGACCAGACAATAGCTGCTGATGGCTACCCCAAAATCCCCATCTGAGCTCACCAGGATGTTTAAAAGAAGTTTTCTTTATACATATGATCAATGCCCAAGCCCCCCTTTCCACCCAAACTAGGACCAGGGAGGGCCAGGAAATGGCTGCTGTTGGCTTCCCAAAAACTCCCTCCTTAGCTTACAAAGATGATTAAAAGAATTTTTCTTCACCGTGACTTTGTAAAAAGTATTATCTCATTTAATACCCTCTTTTATCTAGATGGTGAAAGACATACTTAAAAGAGTTGGACTCTAACCCCGACTGAAGGGGAGATACTGATAAAAAAACACTTCACTTCTGAAATTCAGTATATGGGGATTTTCGTTAGAATTCAGATTGTTAAATCACGGCTTCAGATAACTTCAAATTTACCCATTCTATATGAAACTGAGGCCTATGTTTTATTTATTAAATCTGTTACGAGTAGCTCATTCCATTGATTCTAAATTTCCCTATTATTATTATTATTATTATTATTATTATTATTATTATTATTATTATTTTCATTATTATTATTTAATAACAATAATATTAATAATAATAATAATAATAATAATAATTATTATTATTATTATTATTATTATTATTGTTGTTGTTGTTGTTGTAATTATTATAATTATCATTTTCATTATTATTATTTAATAACAATAATAATAATAATAACAATAATAATAATAATAATAATAATAACAATAATAATAATAATAATAATAATAATAATTATCATTATTATTACTATTATTATTATTATTATTATCATTATCATTATTATTATCATTATTATTAGCTACAACCTTAATTATTATTATTATTATTATTATCATTATCATTATTATTAGCTACAACCTTAATTGGAAAAGCAGGAAGCTACAAGCCCAAGGACTCCAAAACAAAAAAAGAGAGTAAACCTCACATTTACAGAGGCCGGAGCAATGGCCACGTCCAATTCCTTAATATCGACTGTCCTTGCGTGAGCCGTCGGGTGGAAACAGACAGGGCACTGACAGTTGTCTCTCAGCCAAAGGTACGGATACCTGTCACTGCTCCCGTCGTTCCATTTAACCTGCCACCAGACAAAAAAAAAAAAAAAAAAAAAAAAAAAAAAAAAAAAAAATTAATTTATTGGAAAAAAATTAATTAAAAAAATTTTGATTAAAAAAATCGTTCAATTTTATTCACTGCTTCCGTCGTTCCATTTAACCTGCCATCAGACAAAAAAAAATAAATAAATAAAAAAAAAATTAATTCATTGGAAAAAATTAATTAAAAAAATTAGATTAAAAAAATCGTTCAATTTTATTCACTGCTTCCGTCGTTCCATTTAACCTGACAAAAAAAAAAAAAAAAAAATTAATTCATTGGAGAAAAATTAATTAAAAAAAATTTGATTAAAAAAATCGTTCAATTTTATTCACTGCTTCCGTCGTTCCATTTAACCTGCCACCAGACAAAAAAAAAAAAAAAAAAAAAAATAATTCATTGGAAAAAAATTAATTTAAAAAAATTTGATTAAAAAATCGTTCAATTTTATTAACTGCTTCCGTCGTTCCATTTAACCTGCCACCAGACAAAAAAAAAAAAATAAATAAATAAAAATAAAATAATTCATTGGAAAAAATTAATTCAAAAAGATTTGATTAAAAAAAAACGTTCAATTTTATTCACTGCTTCCGTCGTTCCATTTAACCTGCCACCGGACAAAAAAAAAAAAAAAAAAGATAGATAAATAAATTAAAAAAAATTAATTCATCGGATTAATCTAAAAAAATTAGATTAAAAAAATCGTTCAATTTTATTCACTGCTTCCGTCGTTCCATTTAACCTGCCAACAGACAAAAAAAAAAAAATAATAATAAAATAAAATAAAAAAATTAATTCATCGGAAAAAAATTAATTTGAAAAAATTAGATTAAAAAAATCGTTCAATTTTATTCATCGTCGATAAAATTAGATTTAAAAAATCGTTCAATTTTATTCATCGTCGATAAAATTAGATTTAAAAAATCGTTCAATTTTATTCATCGTCGAAAAAAAATGGATAAGAAATTGATCATTCAATTTCATTCATCGTCGAAAAATATAGATTTAAGAAAAATGTCATTCAATTTCATTCATCGATAAAAAAAAATAGATTTAAGAAAAAATGTCATTCAATTTCCTTCATCGTTGAAAAATATAGATTTCAAATTTTTTTTTATTTAATTTTATTCATCATCGAAAAAAAAGATTCAAAGAAAATTATATTCAATTTTATTCATCGTCAAAAAAATTGGATTTAAAAAAATCGTTCAATTCCATTCATTGTCGAAAAAAAAATTAGATTTAGAAAAAATTTTCGTTCAATTTCCATCAGTTTTGAAAATATTAGATTAAGAAAAATGTCATTCAATATCATTCATCGTCAAAAAAAATGGATTAGAAAAAAATCGTTCAATTTCATTCATCGTCGAAAAAGTTAGATTAAAAAAAAATGTCATTCAATATCATTCAACATCGAAAAAAATAGATTAAAAAAAATCTTTCAATTTCATTCATCGTCGAAAAAAAAAAAAAAAACATGATTTTAGTAGAAATATGTTCTATGGATATTATTATCATCGCTAGTGTACGCGACCCGCCATAAAGTGACTGCTAGATTTATAGATATGTACAAACACGCAGCCCACATCTAACCAGAGTATGACTACTCTATCTTCCCCTTACCCAAGGACGGGGAGAGCGTTGCATGACTCTATATATATATATATATATATATATATATATATATATATATATATATATATATACATATATATATATATTTATTTGTATACATATATATATGTATATATTATATATATATATATATATATATATATATATATATATATATATATATATATATATATATACATATACATCTATATATATATATATATATATATATATATATATATATATATATATATATATATATATATATATATATATTATATATATATACATGTATATATATGCATATATATATATATATACATGTATATATATACATATATATATATATACATGTAATATATATATATATATATATATATATATATATAGAGAGAGAGAGAGAGAGAGAGAGAGAGAGAGAGAGAGAGAGAGAGAGAGAGACTTTCTCTTTAGTACATACGAGTAGGGGAGATATATATGAAGGTAGTCCAGAAGAATCTTACTCATAACTAAACTATCCACATCTAAAAATAGAACGACAAAAGGAAGAGAATATAGATATAAATATAACACTAAGGTCTAGAGTCCAGGATGAAGGCCATGTAGAAACTGTAATCAGGAAAATAAAAAGGCCTATTGAAACTCAATTTCTCTCAATTTTGATTCATAAGATATTAAAGTTATAATTGAATTTCATTTGAAAGGTGAACGAGAAGTAATGATATCAGTTTATTCAAACAACTAAATGATTTGGGCAGAGGAAAAATAATTGAGCTTCAAATATACAAATCTATTTTGTAAGTTATTCAGGATCTAGGCTTTGTGTTGAAGGCCATCTTGCAATTCCTCATTGCTCCTTAAGGCTTCACCATCCTTTTGTTGGTTATTTTATCCTCCAAGTAATTTATTAGTAATCTAAAGAAAGAGTGACAGGTTTAAAAAAATCTAAAAGATTACAATTTCAAATATTTGAATTAAGTACTATTTATACAAGTAATCAGTAAATGAATTACATTGAAAACTAAATTTTAAAATATTTCATTCAAGTTTGGGTAGTTTTCAAACTACCGTAAGTAAATGAATAATATCGAAAGCATGTCATTTTCAAATTACTCTAGTTAAGCAAGTAGGTTTTTTTGTATTGAATTGATAAATAAAATAATATTAATCTTTTGGAAAAGATAGCTTATAAATATCAACAATATAACCTATTCAAATATTTTATATTGGTAAGTAGGTACTTTTTAAACAATCACATCTCATAAAAATGCAACATCCCAGTAAAAATATTTATCTGTTTAAACACACTTAGCTGTTATCATTGAAAAACAAATAAATTATTTGCTTTCTCAAGATGTTCAATAAATTCCTAGTTTTTAGCCATCATAGCTGGAACACCATCATTGCATAACTTATTATAGTAAGGAAGTAAAATTTAGTCCTCCTTTGTGACATTGCTTATTGAAGTTGTTAAAATGTGTGTTCCTCCTGTCCTTGCGTTAAGGTTACCTAAGGGAAACTGTTTTTCATACAATTAAAACTCATCAGTGAAAGCACAAATAAAATATTTTTATGCCAAAAATCTGGAACTTGTTGACTCATCTAAAACTAACATAGATCACAGTGAGGAGATGGACAAAACAGGAACTCTCTCGTCCATCATACGTTAAATCACTCACTCACTTCAACTAGCAGTTTTTCCTTGTCAGCAACAACAGCTGTTGCAGCTGACAAGGAAAAACTGCTAGTTGTATTAAATTAGGATTAATTGAATTCAAGGGAAAATTGCTTCCATTCTAAAGGAGGTACATCACTGAACACAACTATCCTATTATCTGTGTGTACATATTTGTATGTGTGTACATACAGTAGAATGATTTCAAACACAATATTCTGTGTCAAATCAGAAATATATTTCACATACCATACATATATCAAAGGCCGTAGAAGGTCGCACTTGCTGGTCTAGAAGGCCATATGTGGCCTTGAGGCCGCAGGTTCCCTATCACTGGTTTAGACATATAATTTGAGATTGTATATTCATCAAAATATTATCTGTTACGGTAAGTCATGGACGCAATCCTTATCTGACTATATAGAGGACGAGCGATGACATAACTTTCTGCGCAGTTTGTAAAGAGGACGAGCGATGACATAACTTTCTGCGCAGTTTGTAAAGAGGACGAGCGATGACATAACTTTCTGCGCAGTTTGTAAAGAGGACGAGCGAGGACATAACTTTCTGCGCAGTTTGTAAAGAGGACGAGCGATGACATAACTTTCTGCGCAGTTTGTAAAGAGGACGAGCGATGACATAACTTTCTGCGCAGTTTGTAAAGAGGACGAGCGATGACATAACTTTCAGCGCAGTTTGGCTACTAAGCAATCTCTCTCTCTCTCTCTCTCTCTCTCTCTCTCTCTCTCTCTCTCTCTCTCTCTCTCTCCAGATGGGGTAGAAGAAGATACAAATATACTTGGGATGATCTAATTCGCGAAAGGACCCCAGGTCATGTGTAGGCTTCCCTCTTTCAAGAGGCAGCCATTCGTTTGAAGCAACTTTTGTGCAGACGCAAATCTATGTGTCTGTTGCGTTTCACCTTGTTGATATTGTAACTTGCAGTTCATTCTCCCTCTCCATTTCTCCTTCGTGAATTTAGGCCTATTGGTAAAACGGTCACAGTGCATGTAGGCTTCAGGGGTATCGGCTGTGAGGTTGTACAGTATATCGTTGGCAAAAATTTGTGTCAACGTCAGCTCTTTACTCATAGATCTACTACCACTTTACTAAAATAGCAGGTTGTAGCTAGACTGTAAACCTCTGAGGCCTGAAGCGGCCTGGTGTGGACCCATGACGAGATTAATTGGCTCATTTTAAGGGCTTTAATCTATTTGTCTATGTCTTTTCTAAGTCCTTCATTAATGTGGATAAAATGAATAACTAAATGACCTGTCGAGAATTAGGTTCCCCTGCTGTATAAGACCAGAAAAAAAGCCCTTAAAGTAAAATAATTTCCATGTACTGGCTCAAAGGAATTCTTCTTCTTTTGGTGAGGGCTGTTTTTTTTTTCTTTTTTTTTTTCTTTTTGCGTCTCATTAATCAATTCATTAAAAAATCTTCCTTGAAGAGCACTGACGAAGCAAAACCTACCAAATTTGATGGATTTTTTAATATTTTCTAACATTGATAAATAAAATACCTTTTGTAACTTATTTCGCTGAGAAAGTATTTTATATCTTTGAAGTATCATGACGGAGATAAGAACACTATCGGCTTTCTAGTCCTTTTTCGGACAACCGTCAACACTTTAAAAGGCCGCTTATGAATGGCAGAGGCAAGGGACAGTGGCATTGCCCTATCAAGCAGAACAATGCCCTAGAGATTGACCATATATACGTATGATCAGCCCCCAAGCCCCCTCTCCACCTTAGGACCAAGGAGGGCCAGGCAATAGCTGCTGATGACTCGACAGATAGACCTATAGGCTACCCCAAACCCCCCATCCTAAGCTGACAAGGATGGTGAGGTTGCAGCGACCAAAGAAACTATCAAGTTTGAGATGGACTAGAACCCCAGTCAGGCGTTCACTATAGTCCATTTCTTTTAGCGATGCAGATTTGCACCGACTCGCAGCGGTGCCCATTTAGTTCGGAAAAGTTTCCTGATCGCTGATTGGTTGGACGAGATAATTCTAACCAATCAGCGATCAGGAAACTTTTCCGAGCTAAAAGGGCACCGCTGCGAGTCGGTGCAAATCTGCCTCGATAAAAGAAATGGACTATAGTCAGTTTTACCACATCGGGTAAGGATAAGGTTTTAAAGTATTTCAAATTCACTTACCTCTAACATCCATTCACTGCTTAGCATCGAAACGCCTGAAATTTTAGTCTCGTTTTCACTTTTCTCAGCTTGGACATTCTGCGCAGTTACCCATCTCGTTGTAACTCCGGTGTTGACATTCCGATAACATCCAAGTCTGAAAAGTTTTTTTTTTTCTTTTATTATGAAAATACAATTACATTTTCTTAACATACATTTTTTTCCTTTTACAAAGAAATATTTCCTTAACAAATTATATTTTACATTTTTGTATATACATTATAACATCTAATATATGATAAAATTACATTTTTATTTTATTATAAGTTGATGTCGTAATAAAACCTAGTCTCAAATATATGTCTCTCTTCCCCGGATACATCATTACCTCCACCATCGAAATTGGAAGGAGGTTATATCTTCTCCCCTGTTTGTGTGTGTTTGTTTGTTTGTGAACAGCTTCCTGACCACAATTTTAATCGTAGAGTAATGAAACTTGCAGGGATAAACTGTTATGTAAAAAGCTGGAAATTATTAAATTTTGGAAAATCAAGGTCAAAGGTCAAGCAATATGTTTTGTGTGTGTTTGTTTGTTTGTGAACATCTTCCTGACCACAATTTTAATCGTGATGAAACTTGCAGGGATTAACTGTTATGTAAAAAGCTGGAAATTATTAAATTTTGGAAAATCAAGGTCAAAGGTCAAGCAATATGTTTTGTGTGTGTGTTTGTTTGTTTGTGAACATCTTCCTGACCACAATTTTAATCGTAATGAAACTTGCAGGGATTAACTGTTATGTATGTAAACAGCTGGAAATGATTAAATTTTGGAAAATCAAGGTCAAAGGTCAAGCAATATGTTTTGTGTGTGTGTTTGTTTGTGAACATCTTCCTAACCACAATTTTAATCGTAGAGTAATGAAACTTACAGGGATTAACTGTTATGTAAAAAGCTGGAAATGCTTAAATTTTGGAAGGTCAAGGTCAAAGGTCAAGCTAGATGTTCAACCCACGTAATCAGCCATAAGTTTGGGCATCGTTGTCACAGAGACTTCAAACTTGGTTCATATTTGATTGTATGAAAATCCACTCTAATTAATACATGTTAAGGTCGAGAAATAAGCTGCCATGGCGGAGGTCTGCGCTCTACTGTGTGCCCCTCTAAGGTCAAAGGTTAAGGTCGAGAAATAAGCTGCCATGGCGGAGGTCTGCGCTCTACTATGTGCCCCTCTAGTTATTAAAATAGATTTCGATTTATATAATCCCATTCAATACATTAATTACTTCGTCAATAAGACGCTGGTTTATATAAAATAATAATACTAATATACTGAAACTTTAGACAATAATCTGAGTCTGTTTTTATTATGAGAATATTTTATTAGCTTTTATTTTAGGAATAAATTTATCTGATTAGCTTTTAATTTAGGAATAAATTTCTCTTCTTAGCTTTTAATTTAGGAATACATTTATTTTATTAGCTTTTATTTTAGGAATACATTATCTTATTAGCTTTTATTTTAGGAATAAATTTATCTTATTAGTTCTTATTTTAGGAATAGATTTATCTTATTAGCTTTTATATTAGGAATAGATTTATCTTATTAGCTTTTATTTTAGGAATAGATTTATCTTATTAGCTTTTATTTTAGGAATGAATTTTACTTATTACTTTATTCTTAGGATTATCTTGATATATAGATTAGGAATATCGTATTTTCTTAATTATCAGGTTCTATTATTATTATTATTATTATTATTATTATTAATTGCTAAGCTATAACCCTAGTTGGAAAAGCAGGATGCTATAAGCCCAGGGGCTCCAACAGGGAAAATAGCCCAGTGAGGAAAGGAAACAAGGAAAAGAAAATATTTTAGGAACAGTAACAACATTAAAATAAATATTTCCTATATAAACTATAAAAACTTTAACAAAACAAGAGGAAGAAAAATGAGATAGAATAGTGTGCCCGAGTGTACCCTCAAGCAAGAGAACTCTAACCCAAGATAGTGGAAGAACATGGTACAGATGCTATGGCACTACCCAAGACTAGAGAACAATGGTTTGATTTTGGAGTGTCCTGGAAGAGCTGCTTACTTGTCATGGTGAATCAAAGACACAGGCGAAGGAGAGATTGGATTCCTACACGCGATGGCTCCAATCCGGAGGACTTTAAATCCTCTTCTCATCAGATTCTGGACCGGAAGCATTTTAGGCTGTTTCTGAAAAGAGATAAACCTACTGTTTACCATCTATGTAGATCAATTGTTATTTTTTTATGTTTAGGTCATTATTATTATTATTATTATTATTATTATTATTATTACTTGCTAAGCTACAACCCTATAGTCCATTTCTTTTAGCGTGGCATATTTGCACCAACTCGCAGCGGTGCCCTTTTAGCTCGGAAAATTTTCCTGATCGCTGATTGGTTAGAATTATCTCGTCCAACCAATCAGCGATCAGGAAACTTTTCCGAGCTAAAAGGGCACCGCTGCGAGTCGGTGCAAATATGCATCGCTAAAAGAAATTGACTATAGTTGGGAAAGCAAGATGCTATAAGCCCAATGTCTCCAAGAGAGAAAATAGCCCAGTTATGAAAGGAAACAAGGAAGTAAATCAACGAAGAAGCAATGAACAATTAGAAAAAAATATTTAGAAAAATATTAACAACTTTGAAACAGATATTTCATATATAAAATATAAAGAGATTTGTGTCAGCCTGTTCAACATAAAAACATTTGCTGCAAGTTTGAACTTTTGAAGTTCTACCGATTCAACTTCCCGATTAGGAAAATCATTCCACAACTTGGTCACAGCTGGAATAAAACTTCTAGAATACTATGTAGTATTGAACCTCATGGTGAAGAAGACTTGACTATCATAAAGTTAGTCAACCTACAGGCCTATTATTGAATTGGCTTAATGCCTATTAAGACTATTAATCTTAAGTAATATTTCGATGATCCGCTATATCTCATATTTATTGAACAAGGAAAAACCTATTCGGCTTGGGCCTTCGGGTGGAAACTGAATAATTAAATGAATAAAGAAAATTATGATGAATAGAATTCTAATAAATAGAATAATAATAAATAAAGGATACTGTGAGTTAAATGGCTGGACAAGATTAGAAATGAAACTATAAGAGAGATTAATCGAGTACCATGAGGGGTAGATGGAGATGGTTTGGGCATGCTCTTCGCACTCCCTAAGAGAGATTAGTTCACCAAACTTTCAACTGGGCTCCACAAGGGACTAGAAGAGTTGGAAGACCCAAGACTACTTGGCTGAGGACTATGAAGCGCGAAGTAGGGGATAATGAATGTAGAAGTATTGAATTAAAAGCTCAAGATAGAGACGACTGGCGAAATCTTTGCATCAAAAGGCGTAGGAGATGATGATGATTAGATTTTTAATGAACCTGATCTGGATTCATAAATCTATGTCACATTTTCTAAACATGCGATTATGGTAGTTAGTTGTTCTTTTTCCATATTGATAAAACTTCATAAGCCTTTCAATAATCTTTCCACAGTCTTAGCCGAACGATAAAAAGATCAATATAATTTTCTTCAGTTCCAACAAAGTAAAAACACTTAATACCAGCATAAGAAACTATCTTT
>NC_090739.1:5110168-5250168 GCF_036898095.1 Palaemon carinicauda
ATTTAAACTATGAAAACTTCAACAAAACAAGAGGAAGAGAAACTAGATAGAATAGTGTGCCCAAGTGTACCCTCAAGCAAGAGAACTCTAACCCAAGGCAGTGTAAGACCATGGTACAGAGGCTATGGTACTACCCAAGAATAGAGAACAATGGTTTGATTTTGGAGTGTCCTTCTCCTAGAAGAGCTGCTTACCATAGCTAAAGAGTGTCTTCTACCCTTAATAAGAGGAAAGTAGCCACTGAACAATTACAGGTGCAGTAGTTAACCCCTTGGGTGAAGAAGAATTATTTGGTAACCACAGTGTTGTCAGGTGTATAAGCACAGAGGAAAATCTGTAAAGAATAGGCCCGACTATTCGGTGTCTGTGTAGGCAAAGGGAAAGAACCGTAACCAGAGAGAACGGTCCTATGTAGTACTGTCTGGCCAGTCAAAGGACCCCGTAACTCTCTAGCGGTAGTATCTCAACGAGTGGCTGGTGCCCAGGCCAACCTACCAGATGTAAATGCAACCCAATTATTGCACTCAATAATTGTGGGTTTAGGCAGCATCACCCACGGGAACCCAATATTGCATATAACTACTTTGTTGGGGAAAGAATTGTAACATCGCGCAACCCGATTCGGAATCGACGCAGATTCCAACATCGCGCGGAACACAGAAAGCGTATCCTCAAGCGGTTTGATTTATATGCAGTAAAGCTCTCTCTCTCTCTCTCTCTCTCTCTCTCTCTCTCTCTCTCTCTCTCTCTCTCTCTCTCTCTCTCTCTCTCTCTCTCTCATAATCCCGGTCTAAGAAAGAAAGAGGTTTGACTTTTCCTTAAAAGAACATGATTTTTCTGATAGAATATAAAGTGAATCGTATGCCTGGTTGGTAGACAATTATTGTGGGTCGTAGCCAAGACTATATATATATATATATATATATATATATATATATATATATATATATATATATATATATATATATATATATATATATACATATATATATATATATATATATATATATATATATATATATATATATATATATATATATATATATATGTATATATATATATATATATATATATATATATATAGAGAGAGAGAGAGAGAGAGAGAGAGAGAGAGAGAGAGAGAGAGAGAGAGAGAGAGAGAGAGAGAGAGAGAGAGAGAATTTAAGGGTCTCTCTCTCTCTCTCTCTCTCTCTCTCTCTCTCTCTCTCTCTCTCTCTCTCTCTCTCTCTCTCAGTTTGCAAAATGTTAACTAATTTGCCTCAGTCTATAGGCTGCTATTAGGTTTTTAAATTTGTCAGTTATTTTTTTTTTTACAATTATCAACCTAGATGATGATAAAATATGTAAATCAGATATGCACAGCTAACTATCTATCTGTCTATGTATCTATCTATCTATCTATTTATATATATATATATATATATATATATATATATATATATATATATATATATATATATATATATATGTGTGTGTGTGTGTGTGTGTATATATAGCCTATGTATGTATATATACAACAAATCCAGCCCACTGCAGAATAATATGTATGGTGTTTGGCCATTTTCATGATCACGCTGACCAGTGCGGATTGGTGATGGTGGAAGACTTTAGTCTGATCGCTCATAGTAAACCAACCTAGTATGGATGGCCCTGACTTGTACAGCTTTGCTAATCAGGGAGATGTTTAAACTCGCCCCATTACCCACTCAGTATGCATATTTTTTTGTTAGAGAGAGAGAGAGAGAGAGAGAGAGAGAGAGAGAGAGAGAGAGTCTATGCTAATCATGATACCCTTAATGAACAATTACCTCACTAGGTTAAATCCACTCGTCTCTTACCCTTCCCTGTGTCCTTCCAATCTCCAAAACCTAGTTTTTGAGAGGTATTGCAAATAAACCTTTAGATACGACAGATAATTTATTAGTTTCAACAAAGCACTCTACTGTCTTGATAAGTGTGTGCGATTGTGAGTGATTCTACACCATGCTTAGAATTAATGGTCTCATGAATAAGCAGATTTCTTTGTGTGTATAAGTGTATAGGTCTGTACTTACTTACTTTTACTAGGGCTGCTTATCTGGTTCTGTACAGCAGGGAAACCCTACTCTCTACAGGACCTCCACAGTAGCTTTATGGTGTTCATTCGGGAGCATTTAACATTTCACAATGCGGATTGTGAAATATTCTTTTATTACTAGTTTTTAATTTATTATTTTTTTCTATATAAATAGACATGTAAGTGAGATGAGAAGTCCAAGGCGCTAAATAAAGTAAACAATAAAAGAAGTTACAAACTAGAATCAAGAGTTCCCTGTGCACTTTGTAACTTGTTCGATAATATCAGCTGCCCGATATCGCTTCAAGGTGAACCACTTCAGTATGTTTTGCGGGAGAAGGGAAATTATATTATCTATCAATATGGTTATCAGTTAGGGTAGAGAGCCTTTTGAATTGAAAATTATCACGAAATTGTAAAGTTGTTGAGTTTCATATCTGGTAGAGTTTGGGCTCCTCCCCAACTCCCCCACTTCAGGGTTGCCAGTTTGGCCTTTTTCAGGCCAAAAAACTTAAAATTTGGCCTTTTTTAATTGGTTGGCCTTTAGTAGTAGGTTGGCCAGGGCACCAGCCACCCGTTGAGATACTACCGCTAGAGAGTTATGGGGTCTTTTGACTGGCCAGACAGTACTACATTGGATCCTCCTCTCTGGTTACGGTTCATTTTCCCTTTGCCTACATACACACTGAATAGTCTGGCATATTCTTTACATATTCTCCTCTATCCTCATACACCTGACAACACAGATTACCAAACAATTCTTCATCACCCAAGGGGTTACGGCACTGTAATTGTTCAGTGCCACTTTCCTCTTGGTAAGGGTAGAAGAGACTCTTTAGCTATGGTAAGCAGCTCTTCTAGGAGAAGGACACTCCAAAATCAAACCACTGTTCTCTAGTCTTGGGTAGTGCCATAGCCTCTGTACCATGGCCTTTCACTGTCTTGGGTTAGAGTTCTCTTGCTTGAGGGTACACTCGAGCACACTCTCCTATCTTATTTCTCTTCCTCTTGTTTTGTTAAAGTTTTTATAGTTTATATAGGAGATATTTATTGTTGTTACTCTTCTTGGAATATTTTATTTTCCTTTTTTCCTTTCCTCACTGAGCTATTTTCCCTGTTGGAGCCCCTGGGCTTATAGCATACTGCTTTTCCAACTAGGGTTGTAGCTTAGTAAGTAATAATAATAATAATAATAGTAATATCCTGAAAAAAGGCGGACCTTTTGTATATTTGGCCTTTTTCTACTAAGTGTTTGGCCTTTTAAAGCTGCGGTTAATTAAAAGTTGGTCTTTTCTCATTTACAAATCCTGGCAACTCTGCTAAGACATTGGATTTGTGTATCAAGTACTTGCCGTTCAACAATGATTAAACATACTATCAGTTTACTATCGCTAGCTTGCGACTGACCGTGTTCTCAACGACTTTAATTGTTTTCTCCAGCTCTCAAAGTGATGACTATTTTGAAATATATACCTACAGTACAAGATTTGTTTATTGTATAGGCCTACAGTCTAAGGTATTTAGAATATCATACAGCGTGTTCCACTTTCATTGTCAAATCCACATTATTATTATTATTATTATTATTATTATTATTATTATTATTATTATTATTATTTGCTAAGCTACGACGCTAGTTGGAAAAGTAGGATGCTTTAAGCCCAAGGTCTCCGACAGGGAAAATAGCCCAGTGAGGAAAGAAAACAAGGAAAAATAAAATATTTTAAGAACAATTACATTAAAATAAATATTACCTATATAAGCTATTAAAACTTTAACAACACAAAAGGAAGAGAAGTAAGACAGTGGAAGACTATGGTACAGAGGCTATGGCACTACCCATGACTAGAGAACAAGAGTTTGATTTTGGATTGGAGTGTCCTTCTCATAGAAGAGCTGATTACCATAGCTAAAGAGTCTCTTCTACCCTTAACAAGAGAAAAGTAGCCACTGAACAATTACAGTGCAGCTGTTAACCCCTTGAACGAAGAAGAATCGTTCGGTAATCTCAGTGTTGTCAAGTGTATGAGGCTAGAGGAGAATGTGGTAAGAATAGGCCAGACTATTCGGTGTATGTAGAGGCAAAGACAAAATTGGGCAGTAACCAGAGAGATAGATCTAATGTAGTACTGTCTGGCCAGTCAAAGAACCCAGTGACACTCTAGTGGTAGTATCTCAACGGGTGGTTGGTGGCCTGGCCAACCTACTACCATTACGATCCATGTCTTTTTTTTTTTTTTTTTTTTTTTTTTCTTTTTTTTCTTTTTTTTTTTAATCACATTTCACATTAGAACATTAACAAGACGATATATTAATTCAGGATGTTTGTTCTTGTAGTATTCAGTCCCCCCCCCCCACCATTAATAAATTATTACATTGACATTTTACGATTTTGTATTCCACCGATTCATTTTCAGTTTTTAACCATCTGGTTTAAAATATTATTATTATTATTATTATTATTATTATTATTATTATTATTATTATTATTAATTGCTAAGCTACAACCGTAGTTGGAAAAGCAGGATGCTATAAGCCAGGGGCTCCAACAGGGAAAATAGTTCAGTGAGGAAAGGAATTAAGGAAAAATAAAATATTTTAAGAATAGTAACAACATTAAAATAAATATCTCCTATATAAACTATAGAAACTTTAACAAAAGAAGAGGAAGAGATATAAGATAGAATAGTATGATCGAGTGCACCCTCAAGCAAGGGAACTCTAACCCAAGACAGTGGAATACCATGGTACAGAGGCTATGACACTACACAAGATTAGAGAACAATGGTTTGATTTTGGAGTGTCCTTTTCCTAGGATTCAAGTTTATACAGACCTATTTCGAATCTATCCTCCATGTCAATGGTGCTAGAATATGTAATTCCTGAACATCTAGTTAGTCATTCGGGAAGAATCGAAGAATTGTTAGATAACCAGTTAACATACAGAATTATATTCTACGGAGACTGCGATATATTCTGTTGTGAATGCTATTTTTCCCTGTTGGAGCCCTTGGGCTTATAGCATCTTGCTTTTCTAACTAGTGTTGTAGCTTGGCTTTTAATAATAATAATACTAACAACAACAACAACAACAACAGTAGAACTTAAAAAGTCCAAAGTTGAAGCAAATGTTTTTATGTTGACCTGGCTGACATAAGTCTTTATATACTTTATATATGACATATCTTGTTTTTGACGTTGTTAATAGTTAATATATGACATATCTGTTTTTGACGTTGTTAATAGTTTATATGTGACATTTCTATTTTGACGTTGTTACTGTTTTTAGAATGATTTATTGTTAATTTGTTCTCATCATTTATTTATTTCCTTATTTCCTTCCCTCACTGGGCTATTTTTCCCTATTGGAGCCCTTGGGCTTATAGCATCTTGCTTTTCCAACTAGGGTTGTAGCTTAGCAATTAATAATAATAATAATAATAATAATAATAATAATAATAATAATAGCTGTGGCAAGAAGCTCTTCTAGGAGATTTGCTGACGATTTTTCGAAAAAACAATTATTCGAAAGACAATTGTTCAAAAAACTTTTTTTTTTCGAAAACCAATTATTCGCAAACAATTGCTCGAATGTGTAATTGTTCGAACTTACAATTAATCGAATTACAAGATATCTGAATAAGCAATTTTTCGAATGGGTCATAGCAACTGACTATAGTCATTCTTTTTAGCTAGGCAGATTTGCACAGACTCGCCGAGGTGCCCTTTTAGCTCGGAAAAGTTTCCTGATCGCTGATTGGTTGGACAAGATAATTCTGACCAATCAGAGAGCAGGAAACTTTTCCGAGCTAAAAGGGCACAGCTGCGAATCGGTGCAAATGCGCCTCAGTAAAAAAAAATTGAGTATAGTTGAGCAAGAGTAAGAATTCATTATTTTTGCAGTTTATAAGCAAGTGAGTAGTTGTATGAGAAATAACTCAATTGAGTTGTTTGTCTTTTAAATATATTGATAAAAAATGAACCTTAAACAAATCCTGCTTTTGAAAATAAACATTAATAATCGAATGAGTAGTAAAATGAAAAACAATTCAATTTCATGGTTTTTCTTAAATACATTTATAAAACAAAATAAAAACAAAAATTAACCGTGAACAAATCCTTTTTTGGAAAATAAACAAAATTACTTTCCTTTTGGTAAGGGTAGAAGAGACTCTTTAGCTATGGTAAGCAGCTCTTCTAGGAGAACACTCCAAAATCAAATCATTGTTCTCTAGTCTTTGGTAGTGCCATAAGCCTCTGTACCATGGTCTTCCACTGTCTTGGGTTAGAGTTCCCTTGCTTGAGGGTACACTCGAGCACACTTCTCTATCTAATTTAGCTTCCTCTTGTTTTGTTAAAGTTGTTATAGTTTATATAGGAAATGTTTATTTAGTGTTGTTGTTCTTGAAATATTTCCTCTTTCCTTCTTTCTTTTCCTTACTGGGCTATTTTCCCTGTTGGGGCCCTTGGGCTTTTAGCATCCTGCTTTTCCAATTAGGGTTGTAGCTTAGCAAATAATAATAATGATAATAATACAGCTGAAAGAGAAGTGCGAAAATTTATGGAAAAAGTTAAAGAGGACGGAAAAGGTACACATGACTAAACTCATTTGACATAATTGTGCAAAGATGTGTAAATAAAACTTTAATAAATCTAAAATATTCGTTAACGAATTACTCCTGTATGGGTAAGTAAAGTATGTTAAGGATTCGAATAACATAAATTTCGAAAAATTGCTTATTCGAATATCTTGTAATTCAATCAATTGTAAATTCGAACAATTGTTTTCGAATAATTGGTTTTCGAAAAAATGTTTCTCGAACAATTGTCTTACGATTAATTGTTTTTCGAAAAATCGTCCGCATACGTTTCTAGGAGGACACTCCAAAATCAAACCATCGTTCTCTAGTCTTGGGTAGTGCCATAATTCTGTACCATGGCCTTCCTCTGTCTTAGGTAGTGCCATAAACTCTGAACCATGGTCTTCTTCTATCTTGGGTAGCACTATAACCTCTGTACGATGGTCTTCCTCTGTCTTAGTTAGTGCCATAACCTCTGTACCATGGTTTTCTTCTGTCTTGGGTAGTGCCATAACCTCTGTACCATGGTTTTCCTCTGTCTTGGATAGTGCCATAACCTCTGTACCATGGTCTTCCTCTGTCTTAGGTAGTGCCATAACCTCTGAACCATGGTCTTCTTCTGTCTTAGGTAGTGCCATAACCTCTGTACCATTGTATTTTTTCTGTCTTGAGTAGTGCCATAACCTCTGTACCATGGTGTTCCTCTGTCTTGGGTAGCACCATAACCTCTGTACCATGGTCTTCCTCTGTCTTGGGTTAGAGTTCTCATGCTTGATTGTACACTAAGAGTTATTATTATATCTATTTCCTTAATTCCTTTTCTCACTGGATTATTTTCCTTGTTGGAGCACTTGTGCTTACAGTATCATATTTTTCCAAGCTAGGATTGTAGCTTAGCTAGTAATCAAAAAAATATTGTTATGTACGAATTGGAAACTCTTTCCCATTATATGAACCATTACTATACTATACTATACTATACTATACTATATTATAGGACTGTCAAAAGTACTAAAGTGACATATTATTATTATTATTATTATTATTATTATTATTATTATTATTATTATTATTATTATTATTGTTTGTTAAGCAGGATGTTATAAGCCCAAAGCCTCCAACGGGGAAAATAGCTCAGTGAGGAAAGGAAATATGGAAATAAACAACAAGAGAAGCTTAAGAATAATAACATCGTTAGAATATATCTTTCATATATAAACTTTAAAAACTTCAAAATAACAAGAAGAGAAATAAGATAGAACACTGTACCCGAATGTACCCAAAAGAGGTCTCTACCCTAAGACAGTAGCAGACCATGGTACAGAGGCTATGGCACTACCCAAGACTAGAGAACAAGGGTTTGATTTTGGAGTGTCCTCCTAGAGTAAAGTTCGAGTTATTTGAGGATGATACACAAGTAGGACTATATTCTACTTCTCCATAAATGACGTTGATGCTACAACTGAAAATTTAAACCACGTTCTGACTAGTGTCAGGGACTGGATTATATTTAGACCATTAAAACTAAATGAAAATAAAACTGAGTCTACGGTGCACGGTGGTGGGAAAGAAAACAACTTTAGGAACCGTATTGACACTTACTTTACTTTGATGGCTGCTTTTCCGGTCCCATACAGCAGGGGAACCCCACTCTCTACAGGATCTCCACTGTCGTTTTACCTTGTTCGTTCAGAGTATTTAACGTTTCATATCGCGTATTGTTCATTTACTGTTAAATCGTCACTGTCAAAAGACTCATGAAATAAGAAAGTCTTCAGTTTCCCCTTGAAAGCCTTAATGTCTTCAATCATTCGAATGTTTCGTGGGAGCTTATTATATAGTCTCGGGCCGCATATCTAAAGATCTCTGGAGCCTAATGGATATTTGTGACAACTTAGTCCCGAAATCTAGTTGAGTTTGTGAACTTGTTGGGTTACTGGACCGTAATTTGTATGACAGCGTTCAAATAAAATAGTATGAATCATTTGACATCTCAGAAACATTGATTTAGCAAAGAAATGTCTACATGAATGTTCTGTTAAGAAACTTGTGATTAACAAATTAACAATTGCAACTCTTATCTGTTAGAGCTTACCCAAAGTACAACTTGAGAAGTAATAAAACAAAGGATTATCCCTTTAATGATTCAACTGCAAATGCTACCTGTTATTATTATTATTATTATTATTATTATTATTATTATTATTATTATTATCATTATTATTATCATTATTATTATTATCATTATTATTATTATTATTATTATTTGCTAAGCTACAACCCTAATTGGAAAAGCAGGATGCTATAAGACCAGGGGCCCCAACAGGGAAAATAGCCCAGTGAGGAAAGGAAATAAGAAAAAATAAAATATTTTAAGAACAGTAACAACATTAAAATAAATATTTCATATATAGACTTTAAATAATTTTACAAAACAAGAGGAAGAAACATTAGATAGAATAGTGTGCCCGAGTGTACCCTCAAGCAAGAGAACTTTAACCCAAAACAGTGGAAGACCATGGTACAGAGGCTATGGCACTACCCAAGACTAAGAAAACAATGGTTTGATTTTGGAGTGTCCTTCTTCTAGAAGAGCTGCTTACCATAGCTAAAGAGTCTCCTCTACCCTTACCAAGAAGAAAGTAGCCACTGACCAATTACAGTGCAGTAATTAACCCCTTGGGTGAAGAAGAAATAAAATTTAAGATATGTGTAATAACTCATTAAGTTATCAGAATTGTGTGATCAAAATATTTAAGAGAATTACTGCACATATGAAGCCAACAAATTATGTCGAAACGAGACAATGGTCCATTTCTTTTAGCGATTCATATTTGCACCGACTCGCAGCGGTGCCCTTTTAGGTCGGAAAAGTTTCCTGATCGCTGATTGGTTGGGCAAGATAATTCTAACCAATCGGCGACCAGGAAACTTTTCCGAGCTAAAAGGGCACCGTTGCAGGTCGGTGCAAATATGACTCGTTAAAAGAAATGGACTATAGTTATGGATGGATTCAAGTTATTGGAGCCATGATGGACCTCTACTGTAGTTCTACAGCTTTCAAATATGCGGCTCCAAGATTGTATAGCAAGCTCCCACTAGATATCAGAAGGATTAATGATATTAAGGTGTTCAAAAAGAAGTTGAAGACTCTTATTATTTATGAATAAATCCTATTTTATTATGGATTTGACAATTAACGTGGATTACACCATTTTCGACCCAAAAATTATACGGCAATCTATCTTATAAGACCTACAATGTAGACTTTAGACTTTAAGCCTTTTAAGGACTACTTTCCTGACCCTGTTTACTGCAGGATCCACAAGATTAGTTTATCGTTTAAATTTGTAGGTATTTTGCATATCAAACTCCATAATTTGTGTTTATTATCAAATCCACATTAGCGAAGCACTTAGAAAGCCCATCTCTCCCAACTCCAACTAGTCCTCTCCAGGAATATGAAAGAAAACGTGTATGAAGGGGTAATTTCAGTAACCTCAGTCTTTCCGAAATATTTTAACCATATTTCAGATGAGATAATGCTAATAGTTTGAAATATTTCTCATTTTTCAATTAAAAAATTTGAATAGTTTTATTACCAACGAATTGAATATTTATATAACCACCACAATTTATAACATCCTTATATATATTCATATTTTTCTGCAGATCGCTTCAATTATAAATCATAAGGCTTATATTTTTTAATTCATCATATAGTCATCTAGTTTTTTTCAACTTAGTGCAGTTTATAAATTATATCCGTTAAATCACATTCATTTATGGCTTTTCCGTACAATACAAGACCAGAAATGCACCATTAAAGTCAAGTAAGTTAATGATAAATGCCTTGGAATATATACGATAAATAACTGTGAAAGTATTGTAGAGAGTAGGGTTCACCTGCAGTATAAGACCAAAAAAATCAGCCATTGAAGTAAAGCAATGTAAGATGCACCTAGTCTGTAGGTTTTAAGAAATTCAAATATACGACACCAAGATTGTAAAAGAAGCCCCCGTTTATCATATGACGAACTGAGGTTAATCTCTATCCACCCATCCATAAATATAGTCCTATTTCTATAAAACTCTACAATAACGTGGAATTGTATAGTCCAATTTCTATAAAAATCTACAATAGCGTGGAATTGACAATTAACGTGGATTACGTTATAAATATAACATCAATAAAAACGTTAAAAATAGATCAGTCAATTATATAAACTACAAAACAAGACTCTTGTCAACATGCCCAACCGAAAAACATTTGCTAAAAAAAGTTTGAACTTCTGAATTTCCACAGATTTAACTGCCTTAGAATTATAATTAGTTTTCATTGACACATTTTAATTTATATTCTAATTAAAGTAATCGAAATCTCTCATAAACCTGAACAGTCACCCATTATTTCATAATTTTAAACGTTTTCTGTATAGGTGAGCACAAGTAATCAAGTTGTTAAAAATTTTTTGAACTTCTGAATTTCCCCCGATTTAACTGCCTTGGAATCATAATTAGTTTTCCTTGACACATTTTAATTTATATTCTAATTAAAATAATCAAAATCTCTCATAAACCTCATCAGTCACCCATTATTTCTTAATTTTAAACGTTTTCTGTATAGGTGAACACAAGTAGTCAAGTTGTTAAAAAATGTTTGAACTTCTGAATTTCCACCTTTTTAACTGCCTCGGAATCATAATTAGTTTTCATTGACACATTCTAATTAAAATAATCAAAATCTCTCATAAACCTCATCAGTCACCCATTATTTCTTAATTTTAAACGTTTTCTGTATAGGTGAACACAAGTAGTCAAGTTGTTAAAAATTGTTTGAACTTCTGAATTTCCACAGATTTAACTGTCTTAGTAGCATAATTAGTTTTCATTGATATATTTTAATTAAAATGACCAAAATCTCTCATAAACCTCATCAGTCACCCATTATTTCTTAATTTTAAACGTTTTCTGTATAGGTGAATACAAGTAGTCAAGTTGTTAAAAAATGTTTGAACTTCTGAATTTCCACCGATTTAACTATCTTTGAATCATAATTAGTTTTTATTGGCACATTTTATTTAAAATAATCAAAATATCTCATAAACCTGAACAGTCACCCATTATTTTTTAATTTTAAACGTTTTCTGTTTAGGTGAACACAAGTAGTCAGTAGTCAAGTTGTTAAAAAATGTTTGAACTTCTGAATTTCCACCGATTTAACTGCCTTGGAAGCATAATTAGTTTTCATTGACACATTCTAATTATAATAATCAAAATCTCTCATAAACCTCATCAGTCACCCATTATTTCTTAATTTTAAACGTTTTCTGTATAGGTGAACACAAGTAGTCAAGTTGTTAAAAAATGTTTGAACTTCTGAATTTCCCCCGATTTAACTGCATTGGAGTCATAATTAGTTTTCATCGACACATTCTAATTAAAATAATCAAAACCTCTAATAAACCTCATCAGTCACCCATTATTTCTTAATTTTAAACGTTTTCTGTATAGGTGAATACAAGTACTCAAGTTGTTAAAAAATGTTTGAACTTCTGAATATCCACCGATTTAGCTGTCTTAGTAGCATAATTAGTTTTCATTGATATATTTTAATTAAAATAATCAAAATCTCTCATAAACCTCATCAGTCACCCATTATTTCTTAATTTTAAACGTTTTCTGTATAGGTGAACACAAGTAGTCAAGTTGTTAAAAAATGTTTGAACTTCTGAATTTCCACCTTTTTAACTGCCTTAGAATCATAATTAGTTTTCAATGATAAATTTTAATTAAAATAATCAAAATCTCTCATAAACCTCATCAGTCACCCATTATTTCTTAATTTTAAACGTTTTCTGTATAGGTGAACACAAGTAGTCACGTCCCCGCTGGTTGTAACCACATAAGCGATCGACTCGCCCGCTGACTTTAGCTAGTTTAAGGTCAGGTCGGGAAAGTCAAAAATCTACCTGACAATTATCATTTTAAAAGGAATACGTCATCAGGAGGCATCCATGTCAAGTGGGACATAATTGACGTGAGTGAGATAGGAGTGAAGAGCGAGTGGGAGAGTGAGAACAGGATCCTATTGGCTACGTCGCCACTTCATCCTATTTTGGCTTTTTGCGAGTTTGCATATCATTTTTTTTGGGCAGGGGATTTATGTCTTTTGGTGTTTATTTGTATATATGAAATATCTGTAACCGGAAATGTATTCAATTCTGCCGGTGAATTTGTTATTATTTACGTTATCCATATGATAGGTCTAATGACTGAATAGGCCTAAGTCAAAATTTTTGGGCAGGGGATTTATGTCTTTTGGTGTTTATTTGTATATATAAAATGTCTGTAACTGGAAATGTATTCAATTCGGCCGGTGAATTTGTGACTATTTACGTTAGCCATATGATAGGTCTAATGACTGAATAGGCCTAAGTCAAAATCCACTCGAGATTAGAGTTTGTTACCCAAATGCATAGTATCAATTAAAATAATATTTTGTTTATTAAAATTTCAAATACCAGATGTCTGTTAATCATAAATGTTTGTGTATAACATCTGTTATGAAATTTTCCTTGAAAATATTGGCTAGCCTAAGGACAACTTTGGGTCTCTTGGCTCCATAGACCTAACCAAGGCGAGTAGTAGGCCTATTAATCATTAAAACAGTTTAGCTTAATCTATGGTATAGAATTCGTACCAAATCTTTAGTTTTGATGTTATGCAATTTGATGTTACATCTGTTATGAACTTGGCCTTGAAAATATTGGAGGTTAGCCTAACTTAGGACAACTCCTCACTTATCTGTCAAGACTTAGTCTAGGCTGATAGTTCTAGGCCTAGGTCTTCAAAAGTAATGTAGCTTTGACACTGTCACATAAGTTGAACATAATCTTTAGTTTTTATCAACATTTCTGTTTATTCATTTGTAAGACCATAAACGATCTCGCAAAGATTCAATTTGTATCTTTGACGTTGGACGCAGTTTCTCAGCGTTGATCAGTTTAAGCCCAATTGAGTGCATTAGTTGAAGATTACGTTTGTATAAGCTATAGTGGGCTTTTAGTAATATATTTATAATTTTGCTATTATTACTATAAATTACTTACCTGTATTTTCCATTATTATTAATGTATATATATAATTTTAATCCCTCACTGTAAGGATAGCATAAGCATATATATAAGGGAGGCTTTGTATATCAGCGGCCATCTCCTCATGCATTGATTAAAAATGAACCTAAACTTTCCCCCCTAACTTAACCTATAAGCCGTGTCCTTACCTGCATACCTAATTGGGGTCTAAAGCCCCCCTGCGACCCCTCTTACACTGCCGTATTCTAAGTTAGCCATAATAATACATACAGGTGTCCGCTATCCTACATACACCCCTGTATAAGAAACATGCTGATTTTTTTTATCTGAATAATCCCTTATTGAAGGATTTACACTAATAGTAATCACCAAAGAAGCTGTATTATATAATATGAGCTGTCAATACTTTTAAAAGTACTCAAAATTACTTTGAGTTGAAATTTTGATTATTATAATTACCTTTGAAGTTTGAAATATGTTGACCATTCTTTGGTTGTTACAAATGCTTTGTCAACTGTTTTTCTTCCATTACATCTGATAATTTTTGTTTGGGGTTAAAGTTATAGCAACAATTTAGGGAAATGTAGTGAAATATGGATCATATATCCTAAATAGGTTAGACCTGACTTATCTCTCGAACCTAACCTGACATAATAAATCATAATTCATAAAGGTAAATACAGAATAGGATTCTAATCCAATGTAATCTAGGACAGCGGGTCCTAACTGTCTTTAGGTCTCGGGATTCTCCAACTTAACCTGACATAGAGGGTTGTAGATATATGCCAGTGGTATTTACATGAATACATTCTCCCGTTAAAGGTTTAAAGGCTATTCATTAATGGCAGAGGAAAGGGATAGTGACATTGCCCTATCAAGCTGGACAATGCCCTAGAGACTGACCATATATACATATGATCAGCGCCCAAGCCTCTCGCCACCCAAGCTAGGACCAAGGAGGGTCAGGCAATTGCTGCTGATGACTCAGCAGTTAGAAGTACAGTATAGGCTCCTCCAAACCCCCCCATCCTTAGCTCATAAAGATGTTCAGGTTTCAGCGCCCAAAGAAACAAATGAGTTTGAGCTGGACTCTAACCTCAGTCTGGCATTCGCCAGTCAGGGACGTTACCACATCGACCACCACAACCCTTTGGACAGCATTAAGTTATAAAACATTACCTTAGTGATATAGAGAGAGCATTTACAGAGATTGCAAATAGAAACTAAGGGGGAATTCAGTACAGCGCAGTCCTCCACCGCGGCAGTTTATTTCTCAACCTTTTGGTTGACACTGACCTTGACCTTCCAAAATTTAATCATTTCCAGCTATTTACATAAGTTAATTCCTGCAAGTTTCATTACTCTACGATTAAAATGTTGCCCAGGAAGCGGTTCACAAACAAACTCGCACAAACAGGTGGTAAAACATAACCTCCTTCCAACTTCGTTGGCGGGGGTAATTAATACCCAAATATAAGAAAGGGATAGTGTTGAGTTATCATAAAACATTTTTATAATCAGAGAGGTAGTATGTATAGATGAAAAATAATAAGAAAATGCCTAAAGTTCTGTAAATATTGCCAGTTTTAAAATATCCTTAGTAATATACAGTACAATTGGTTTGTAATTTAGTAATTGCCCGGAATGTAAGGTATAAAAATAGGGAAATGTCAAATGTATTTATACATCCCAACGTAACCTAACATGAGGTACTAATTCCTACCCGGATGGTAACTATTTGTCCCCATGACCATCTCAATCTCTCATTAGTGTTTGGGAGGCACTAAACATTCAACCTAACATGGCCTCGAACACTTTAAGTTAAAGTAATATACAGGTTTTCCTCCTAACCTAATTTTGGTTTTCTTCATCCGAATAGCTTTTTTCCTAATGGTGGCCAATGTGGTAACGTCCCTGACGGGTGAACGCTAGACTGGGGTTCGAGTCCTGCTCAAACTTGTTAGTTTCTTTGGTCGCGGCAAACTAACAATCTTTGTGAGCTAAGGATGGGGATTTGGGGAAGCCTATACTGTAGGTCTTTCTGTTAAGTCATCGGCAGCCATTGCCTGGCCCTCCTTGGTCCTAGCTTGGCTGGAGAGGGGGCTTGGGCACTGATCATATGTATATATGGTCAGTCTCAAGGGCATTGTCTTGCTGGATAGGGCAATGTTACTGTCCCTTGCCTCTGCCATTCATGAGATGCCTTTAAACCTTTTGAACACTATATGTGTTATATAGTTCAGGTATGTATTCTTCCTAACCTAACTTAGGCTCCCTTCATGCAAGTGGTTTTTTTCATAATTGAAAAATGTTTCGCACAGTTATCTATTGATTTTAATGGTACCCTTCACATGATACCTTTGCGACATGCATTGCCATAGACACTGTTGCATCTTTAGGTGCCGAGTTGTCTAGGATACTGAAAAATCTTTGGAGCTGTTTAGATGAACTTTCATTCCCCTGGGCAGTAGTCTTGGTTTGTTGGGGGTAGAGATAGAGTTTTGATCTTCTTGCTATCTGGAAAGCTGGATGTAGTTTTGTATATTGATATGAAATGTTTATTGCTAATTATATACATGTATTCAAGAGTGACTATTCTGTGAAGATTTTTTGTATATTTCCCCAAATCTGGCAAGTGAGTTTACTGTCATTGAAATTCAGTGAAATACACATCTATAAACATAACAGTTAATTCCTGCAAATTTCATTACTTTACAATTAAAATTGTGGCCAGGAAGTTGTTCACAAACAAACACACAAACCGGGGGTAAAACATAACCTCCTTCCAACCTTGTTGGCGGAGGTAATAATACTGTATACTGTAATGTACTCCCACTATTCATTACATACCAGGTACAAAACGATGCAATTTTGCTGTACATCGTGTTGTATTCCTATTATATTATATTGTAGCAAATATTTTGTAGTTTTGGCCTATTGTGATAAAATGAAAACTCTGAAGGAACAAATTAAATAAACAACATAACTGCATAGCGTTTTGGACGTACATATCCAAACATGATATGAATAAAAACTCACTTTTCCTTTAAAATAAAATAGAATGATGTGACTCTTATTCCCATCTAAATTAATTGCAAGTTTTACTAATTGGATTAATTAAATTCTGAATAGATTTTTAGCTACATGTGATGGTTTTTCACTAAAGACAAATACAGTATCACCAGTTTTGGACATTCCCTTTTCAGTAATTCACCGATGCCACTATTTACGATTATTTGTTCCGGCACTAAATACTAACCTTATGCTATTTATAGGGATTATACTTTTGGGGAAGCTGGAAGACATGCCATAAGACTTTTATGTTAGGTATAACTACCCGCCCGCTAGTTAGCGGGGTTTAGTGGGAGTAGCTGTAGTGCCCGGTACCTGAAGGATGCTCCTGCAGGACTTTCATGTCCCCTGAGACCGACCCCCATTCTTTTTGTCCGGCCAGCCGAGACCGACCCCCGTTCATTTTATGTGGCTGGCCGAGGACGGCTTTGTGACCAAAATAAAACCTGCAATGAATGCCGGAAGGAGTCTTCCTCCCAGTGGGAGAAATTTGGGCAACGGAGCAAGAAGTCTGAGAGAGATTCTTAGTTTCAGGGTCTTCCTCAAAATCAAAGAAGCCTCTTACTTTTCCTTGACTTCCCTGATCTCTTCCCGCAGCTCCTGCTTGATTGGTCTCTTCGGGGTAACGGTCGAACAGTAATGTAGACCAGTTAACACTAGGTCAACAAGGGTTCAAGGGACATTGCTGCTTTCCTCAGAGAAGAAGCTATGCCCCTTCCCTTTGGTGGAACTTTCTCATTTTATGATGTTTTGAAGATTTGGCCTTAGCTAGGTGTGACCTGTCCCCTTTCGAAGGTGTTGTTGATAGAGCTTCTACAACTGGGTGTTGAGAGGAAAAGGACTCCAGTCTTTTCAGAGGCAGAAGCTTCTTCACTGAGTAAGAAATCCCACTCCCCTGGACTGTTTCCCGCCCCTGCCACCAACCTGATCCATCTTTTACTGTCGCCTGCAGCTGCTGCCACTGCCGAAGACTGTGCTCTCCTCCCTGCTGAGCGTACTCTACCTTCGGCGGAGGAGCAAAGTCTGAGGCACGTTTCTCCTGCGTGTGGTCACCTCTCTTTCTCAAATGAGGCCCTCCCCCTGAGACTCCATCCCAGAGACCTTCTAAACGTCGCCCCTCCTCTCCTCAGATGTCCAGCTCTTTGGAGCCTGACTCCCCAGCTAACCCGCTTAGGCACCTCGCCGCCGATGATGCGTCATCTTGCCAACCCCTCACCGGCATGCTGTTAGTGACAGGAGCCCTCGCAGCCACAGAATTGTCACTCTACTGCGTCACGTAAACGTAGTCCTCGCCCCCCCTCCTGACGTTCTAATCCCTTTGACAGGAGATGCCACTTTGACAATCCAAGGTACGACGATCTTCTCTCTCGCCCTCGCTATAGACACTCGCCTGTTCGTGATCGCTACTCTCCGTGTGATTGCTACTCTTCAGCTTGTGATCGCCACTCCTCATCTCGCGATCGTCACTTGCCAGCTCGAGGTTGGTGCTTGCCAGCTCATGGGCGCCACTCTTCAGCTCCTAATCACTCGCCCTCGCCAGCTACTTGTTCCTTGTTACCTAGTGACTGTCACTCATCACCTAGTGACTGTCACTCATCACCTAGTGATTGTAACTCATCACCTAGTGACTGTCACTCAACACCTAGTGACTGTCACTCAACACCTAGTGACTGTCACTCATCACCTAGTGACCGTCACTCATCACTCTCCTTCTTGTGATAGTTACTCCCCACCTTGTGATCGTCACTCACCACCTCGTGATCGTCACTCGCCACCTCGTGATCGTCACTCGCCACCTCGTGATCATCACTCGCTACCATGTGATCGTCACTCGCCATCTTGTGATAGTCACTCGCCACCTCGTGATCGTCACTCGCCACCCCGTGATCATCACTCGCCACCACGTGATCGTCACTCGCCACCTCGTGATCGTCACTCGCCACCTCGTGATCGTCACTCGCCACCTCGTGATCGTCACTCGCCAACCCTTTGCTGTTCAGCAGCTTATGATCATCACGCGTCAGTTCCTTGTCACTCGCCTTTTCAGCGTTTGTCACTCGCCTTTTCAGCGTTTGTCACTCGCCTTTTCAGCGATTGTCACTCGCCTTCTCAGCGTTTGTCACTCGCCATCTCCTCAGCGTTCGTCACTCGCCATCTCCTTGTCGTTCGCCAGCTCCTCTTTGTTTACTAGCTCACAATCGTTGCTCGCCAGCTCGTGATTATCACTTTCCAGCGCTTGATCGTCACATGCCTCCACTTGGTCATCACTCTCCATCTTGTGATCATCACTTGTCAGCTCCTGATCTTTTTTCGCCAGCTCGTGATCGCCACACCAACTCGTGATTTTCACTTGCCAGCGCTTGATCGTCACTCGCCTCATCGTCATCGTCACTCTCCATCTTGTGATCAACACTTTTCAACTCATGATCGTCCCTCACCAGCACACAATCGCCACTCACCAACTTGTGAGCATTACTCGCCAACTCGTGATCGTCACTCGCCAGGGGCTCATCACCGGTTCATCATCGCCGACCAATCGATGCAGGGACAACACCCTTCCACCTTCTCCTGAGAACTCGCCAACTCATTTTTCACCTTTAACTTGCAATCATTGCTTGTCAGCTCGTCATGAGGATGTTCTTTCTTCTGCTTGGGGATTCCAGTCTGTTTTTCTTCTTCAACCTATGCATGAATGCTCGCCACATCAATCCTCTGAGCCTTCCAGACTCTTCATGAATAGCCCTACTCCTATGTGTGCGCGTTAAGCACGCCATCCAGATCTAGGCCAGCTCCTAGTCCAGTCCATCAAGGACCTGCCCGAGCCTCTTCTCAGACGCGGGAGCCTCATTTTGCCTGTGGGGATCGTCACCTTACAGCTGAGTCCCAACACGGCAGATGCCCAGTAACCTTTCTGGCCATCCGGAGAGAGTCATAGAGGATCCAGGTATCTTTCTCTACTAAGCCTACAACTCTCTCTTACAAGCCAGAAAAAGAGGCTATGCCAGTGCCCATTGCCCCAGGTGAGAGACCTCACTCCCCTTAGTTCCAGGTTCCAAGACCTCGAAATCTTAGGAGGCGTTCTCCATCGCTTAACTTTCCTAGCGAGATTCCAGTCCTTCCTATGTTGGGGAAAGAACCTGCATAGTTCGACACCTTGGTGAAGGCAGTGCATTGAGCTGTTTTGGGTGCAGGCCCTTTCAGACCAGGCATTAGTAAGTACACCCAGGATCCTGTTAGAGAAGTCGGTTGCCTCCAGTTCTGCCTCTATTCCGTCTGATCCCAGACGGAAAGCTTCCGGCCCAGCCCCTTCCAAACCTCCATCTCCGAAGATTCTTTTCTCCCATTGTGAAGATGCGAAGAATTGTGGGAGTGGCAGGGGACTTGCAACAGGAATTCTCGCAAGTCCAAATGATGCCTGTGCTTACGACCCAGAAGAGGAGAATGAGGCATTTGACTCCTCCTCCAGGAGACACCCACTACCCTTGTACAAGGCGGGGCTCGCGTTCTCCTTGGTAGATCTCCATGACGTCTACGTTTCGTCTTTTGCCGATGGAGGTAGTCCCTCCGGAGCTACGCCTCGTCTCCAAGGAGACGGAACAACTAGAGATTCCTTTAATAAGAGAAGAACAGCCCTCTTCTGGATGAGAGGAGTCTGCCAGACCATCGGTGCTGGAGGAATTACTTGAAGCTCAGAGAGAGGGGAAGGACGACAAGACGGTGCCTAAGAACACCACATCTACAAGAAGAGAGGTCTCGTTGGACCTTTCCGGCAGTATTAGGGACATCATCAAGCGACGTTCCATGGCTCCAATGGTTGATGATCTCGACCCACTTGGGGCTCTTATGGGTTAGAGCTCTTGGATGGATAATGACCAAGATCATGATGACAACTGTCTCCCAATGGGTGCTAGTTCTAAGTACACGGAGGCAGAACAGAAGTCAGAATATACCTTCTGGTAGGTCTTGGCCTTTAAGAGGGCCATCAACCAGTTAGCTGACCCGATGACTGCCTCTCAATGATAAGTAATCCCTCGCCATTTTACGATCTCAGTGCATCGCGGATTTTCAAAAATATTCATCAAAAATTAGAAAAAATGGTGCGAGAGTTATGCGTGCACTAGCAGAAGGCAGAGAGTACAGTAGAACATCAGGTATCAACACGGAGATGGCGTACAACTCAAAATCCACCTCTCTGATTCGCTGGCCATCTCGGCTCCAGAATCTCGCAAGCATATTTTGCAAGTCAGTCTTTGTAGAGTTTACGTCACGTGTCTTGTGACGTCATGTATCTGGCGGAAGCGCGCTGACAAACTGAATGACTTCCTTTCATTGTGTTAACTAGTAATCTTATTACAACATTCCTATCATCGAAACACCGAGTAACGATAGCAAGTGTTTTAGTGGTCTGTATCATTAGTAAATTTAAAAAAAAAAAAAAAAAAAAATTATGACGTCATATTTCTGGCGGAAGGTGAATGGCAAATCAGTGATTCCTTCCGATGCATTACTATTCCCATAATTGAAACATCAAATAATGATATAAAGATTTTTTTTAATAATTTTTAAAGAAATATCAAGATTTAACTGAATTAAAAATCAAAATACGGAGAGAGAGAGAGAGAGAGAGGTCGTATTCCTTTTATATTAATAATAAGGTCTATAAACGAACTGTATGAAAAATGTGATACCCTATAACATTGGCGCTGTTGTAATATTCATTATGAAGAGATTTCAGATGTCGAGAAAATTATATAAATCAGTGTTATTCGTACTATGTGTGTGCATAATCATAATATGGTAGCGTGACCTTGAGATTAGCTAATGCCAACCGAAAGTAAATCAAAAGTATTTGTTGATTATTGATGTGATCAAGAAATTGAAAAATAAGATATAAACGTGCTTATTGTTATTATATATACATGTACACAAAAAAATGTACGTATTCCAAAAACAGGAAGGGAACCTACTTCGCAGTTTTTCACATATCGCTGTCGGTTCTGGTCCCCATTAATCGTGATAGGTGAGGGATTACTTTTTACATTTAGGAAAACGGTCTTATATAGATAAAGACAAATTATGTAGAATATAACTTTACTTTTCTTTCCTTTATATTTCAAGGTGAATTATAAAGAAATAATCAGTGATATAGGAGGTTTTCAGTATTTATACCTACAGTATTGGGATTTCAGTGCAGGTTGTTCGAAAATAAACGAATGAGCAAACAAAGTTTCCAGTAAAACGTACTATTGCAGATTGGGATATTTCCAATCAGGTTTAACGTACAGTACAGCATAAAAAAATAACGTGTTATTTGAGCAATAGGGGTAAAAAAAAAAAAAATGAAAAGATACGAATATTTTGCACCTCTGTCAGTAATGCAGTACATTGTATTGTAAAAATGAATACAGTGTTAATTTTTGTAGAATTTTTTAGATAGATTACTTTGTGTCAACACATTTTTGACCAAAACGAGTCCCAAGCGAGATATTTGCAAAAAAAAAAAAAATCCGTAATTTTTTCTAGATGACAGCCAAATCTGAGGTGATAGAGAGGTGCAAAGTTAATATGTTAAGTACTCTATTATGATGATGACAGCAAAGGTTATCGCAGCTTTCCCAAATTTTTTCCCTTATTAGGCCTTTTTTCCTCCTATTTAATGGTCTACATTTTGATGTCCAGCCATTCTAATGGGTACCTTTATATCTTTGAACTTCATCTTGTATGCTTTCCAAATCTCTTTCTTGCTGTTCAACCATCCTTACATTTCATCTCTTCACTATCTTGATAAGGCTCTGAATAATTAATGGATTTTAGAGGCAGGTTGTCAGACCAAAGTCTCATGTAGGTATATTAAATCAAATTGAATGACTGATAGTAAAAAAATTCTCTCTCTCTCTCTCTCTCTCTCTCTCTCTCTCTCTCTCTCTCTCTCTCTCTCTCTCTCTCTCTCTCTCTCTCTCTCTCTCTCTCTCTCTCTCTCTCTTTCTTTCTTTTGTTACTAAGCACTATAAGTCTCTTTTAACTATTGTTTTCTTCTTATTTATAGAAAATAAACTGCTGGAAGGAAGTAGGAGGAGGATGGAGGGAACAGCAGTAGAACAATTCACTCCTTCAGGCCCTGAGGCCAAGGAATCCTCCAGCCATCATCCCTTCATTACTCAACACCAGCATGTTGTCTTTCGAAGACCTGCAAGGAGGCAGTCCCTCCTGCAGCTGCAAAGACATCGAGAAATACAGGTAAAGTTTCCAGCATGTTCATTGTTTTTCTTTCTTGATCTTTTAGTAGTGGTGAATGATGTTTGGCTTCATTACGGTAACATTAACCCTTTTACCCCCAGGGTCTTTGGAAATTTCCAACCCTTAACCCCCAAGGGGTTAATTTTTCCCCAGCACATTTTGCAGTATATTTTTTTTTTTTAAATTGCTCTAACAGCCTTAATTTTGGTCATAGAGAGGTCAGGTTGGTCTCATTCTCTTGGAAAATGCGTGAATTTTCTCAAAAAATTATCAAAAATATGAAAAAAAAAATTTTATAGCATTTTTTTGTAAGGACGTATCGGTACGTCCATGGGGGTAAAGGGATGAGTTTTGTGAAACGTACCAGTACGTCCTTTGGGGGTAAAAGGGTTAAGAATGTTTAAAAGATTTTATACTTTCTAGGTGGGTTGTGTAATCGGTGCACATCAGGCCGTGTACTGTAGGCATTACTTGTTTCATATCCTTATAATATTGCTCCGATCCTGCTTCCTTTCTTTAATCCTTGTCCAACATTTTCTAACATGTACTTCATGATGTAACCAAACGATTTTCCCCCAATTGCACTTGGGTGCAGAATAAATGGCCTCACGGGCCCAAGTGCCGGGCTACGTTGCTAGAATTTACAAATCAAGTCTATTCTAAAAGATTTTGTAGATTTCTATATCCCCACATTTTTTTCACTGTGTGCTTGGAAGTCATCACAAATTCTTACAACATATATCTGTAGAACACTTGAGACATTTTGCTTTAATTTTTTGTGTACTGACCATAAACACACACTAATCTTCTTTCATGAGTTCAACTTATAGAAATAGATTAAGATATAGCTTCTCTCCTATTTCTCTATTTAGATTATATAACACGCACCATTGCATTTTCGTTGTTTTCAAGTCAATGAACCAGTCGCTAGATTTCCCAGTACAGCAGACTTTTCCTATACAGTATACAGTTATATTCACTATAGTCCATTTCTTTTAGCGATGCATATTTGCACCGACTCGCAGCGGTGCCCTTTTAGCTCGGAAAAGTTTCGTGATCGCTGATTGGTTGGAATTATCTCGTCCAACCAATCAGCGATCCGGAAACTTTTCCCAGCTAAAAGGGCACCGCTGCGAGTCGGTGCAAATATGCATCGCTAAAAGAAATGGAATATAGTACAGTACTGCGTTATTACAGCAGGTCCTCAACTTAGAAACTTAATAGGTTCCAAGAAGCGCTTTTAAAGTCAAATTGTTTGTTAAGTAGAATTTTATTAAATTTTGTTCTAGGGTAGGCCTAACCTGAATCCCATGCCTATGATTAACAGCTATAAAGGTCAACAAAAAGTCAGGTTTCATATGAAATAGATATCAGGTTATTATATATGTCGTTTTGCTTACTGTATTAAATGATAAAATATTGTTTGATTAAAGTATTTCTTTATCGTATCTTTATTTTCTGTTGGATTTGTGTTTGTATCCCCGAATGTTCGTAAGTTGCAGACCTCTTTACTTTGTTTAACCCTTTTACCCCCAGGGTATTTGGAAATTTCCAACCCTTAACCCCCAGGGGGTTATTTTTTTTCCCAGCACATTTTGCAGTATATTTTTTTTTTAAATTGCTCTAACAGTCTTAATTTTTGTCATAGAGAGGTCAGGTTGGTCTCATTCTCTTGGAAAATGCCTGAATTTTCTCAAAAGATTATCAAAAATATGAAAAAAAAAAATTTTATAGCATTTTTTTGCAAGGACGTACCGGTACGTCCATGGGGGTAAAGGGATGGGTTTTGTGAAACGTACCAGTACGTCCTTTGGGGGTAAAAAGGTTAAATGATAAAATATTGTTTTATTGTTATTTCTTTATCGTATCTTTGTTATTTTCTGTTGGATTTGTGTTTGTATCTAAGAATGTTCGTAAGTTGGGACCTCTGTACTTTGTTTAAAGTGGCAATTCTTTGCAAACAAGTTTTCTCTTCACGTTAATGATCTTCTCTCATTTTAGGACGTAAGCTGGCAGAGTTTTGCGCGCCAGAATCAAATGACCCGATCCTTGGTGTCTCGATTAGGAATCATCAAGTCATTGGAAGGTCATAGAGGCTGTGTCAACTGTATAGAATTCAACAGTGAGGGCAAGTAAGTTTCAGGAGCTTTGGGTATCAAAAAGACTAATTAGAATTAGAAGTGTGAGAATGTATACTGTTCAGTTCAATTTATTTCAGAATACAGTACATGTAGTGGAGTTAACCCATGTGTACACAGTTCAAGTTCCCCTGTGTATGCTGGATGAAATTGGTAATTAAGACAAATGCTTTGTAACCTTTTTTAATAAGCATATGCTGTGTAACATGTTTTGATATTTATACTTGTGGTCAACACTTTATTGTAAAGATTTAAAACTCTAAAACAACGAATATAATTAACAAAGTAGTATATAGTAATACAATAATTGTAACTTGTAATCTTTCCAGTCTTTCCCAAAGTGCAGTGCCCACATACTATAACAAAGGCAAGAACTTTATTCTTCATTCGTCCAAATTGGACTTGCTAGCAAACAAATACCATAGTAAAAACAATAATAAAATAATGATAATGGTCATAAAATGTAAGTGATATAACCTAGATGACAGAGTACCAGATGGGCAATATTAACTTGAAATACTATTGAAGCGAACGAATCCAACATGGCTGCCATCACCGAGGAAGACCAAGCCGCTTCCAAAATTAAAATCCACATAACTGGAAAGAGAACAAATGCCTGGTACTGAAAAAAGCTGTCAAAACAAACTATGGTACTTAACATTGGTAAAGGTGAAGTAGCAGCGTCAGTCATGATGAATTAACGACAAACACTTGAAAACACCGAAAGCACAAAAACAATTACGACTTTGCGGGCAAGTCCAAAACAGAAGGATGACCTAGAGGGCGCTCGTGTGGGTGACGGTGGCGTGGTCCAAGTGTGGTTTCTGGGGCCTTTGTTACGGCCCTTCCCTTTGATGAAGGAATTATCTAAATGGAAGACAGCCTGTGAATAGTGGTTTTCACACGCCCCTGATGTATACACGACACCCACGAGGTGCTCGCGCGAGGGTAGTAACCTCTGCATTCCATGCTTTTATCTTTCTCTGGTATATTTGGAAGATTTATATCAGAAAAGTGTAAAGAAGGACTCTTTTCACCGGGCGTCACAGGTCTCTCCCCAGAAATAGATTTTTCCTTCGTCAAAATCCCTTTATTTATTAAACCTTTTAGCAATTTTTTTGCATGCTTAGCTATTTAGAGAAAAATGGTTTTCTTCAATATTTTCAAGGACAATACTTTATCGTCATGTTTTAAGGCATCCCTTTTCTTAAAACAATTTTTAAAATCTGCTAAAAATCTGGCTGGCAGATACTGTTTTCCAATAGTTTCTACATTCTTAAGTCCATCCTTACTTAAGGTTGTGGTAGCCTATTGGAAGTGTCCCTGCTTGGCAATCTGTGAGACTGTGTTTCGAGGCCCGCGCAAGCTCGATAGTTTCCAGTAGGCTCTACATCCTTTCCATCCTTGTGAGCTGGGGATGTGGAGTTTTGGGAAGCTGTGTCACCATTAGCAATTGCCCTGCTCTCCAAGGTCCTAGCTTGATTGAGAAGGAGCTGGAGCGCTGATCATATGAATATATGTTCAGTCTTTAGGACATTGTTCTGTCCCTTGGCTGTGCCATTCATGATTGACCTTTAAACCTTTATAGTAAAATGTTGAAATCACCCCTTTTCTTCAAGCAACTTTTTCATATCTGTTAAAAATTTGGTTGGCAGACAATTTTTTCAATAATTTTTACATCCTTAAGTCCTTCAAGAATTCTTTGGTGAAATTTTTATAAAGGCCCAATATTATCTAATATAACTCAGCAATGTCCACCTAAGGACATTTCATGTTCTTTCATTTTTGTTTGTGTTCTTTAACGTCAAATTTGTTTTCTCCATTTTTGCTGCATCTATATACTAGTAGGCGCAACTTCCTCTATCTTTGGACCACAAGCAAAAAGCTAACACAAGTTGGATCTTCTCTCTGTAATACTGAACAAAATAATCATTTGCTGTACCGGTACATCTCGAGTACCTGAGCAGTCGTCTTTATTATATTTAAATCTGCAACTACTGTAAAATAATTATATCTCATGTATGTAGCTCTTTACAATTTCCTTTCTTTGGTCTAGCTTAATTGCCAGCTACATTTCTATAAGTTGTTTTGGGATTGTGCTAATCAGAAGGTACATAAGTATTAATGGCAATAAGGGGATCATTTTACTGTACATTATACAGTACAGTAATTTACACTACTTTAGCAGAATAGGAGCCTGGGAGAACTGTGGATGAAGAAATGAGTCGTGTTGATGCTTGGTAAAGTGAAGCATTCAATATTGAATGGCAGATTTAAGAAATTATTTAAAAGCAATATTTTTCAATGGTGTAACCACATACACAGCTTTTTCGTGACAGTACTGGGGAATAACTATTTATTCCTATGCGGATACAAATTTCTTAGTCATTTATATGGGATTACTGCTAATTAGGTTTTCTACAACCAGCCAATCAAAAATTTGGTTTAATTGCCCTGTGCTTTGTTGCTGGGCAACCTTAGTACATATACATGGAGCAAGAGGATTCCTACTCACATGATTTCCCCACAACACGCTGGTCGCAAAGGGATGAGGTTGTGCTCACACTTCTCTGCGATCGAGCCTTTTGCATTCATCTCGCCTACCCATTTAGTGTTTAGTGCTCTTGACTTGTGTGTTTTCTTTATTCTTGGTCACTTGAGTTACTATTCATTATCTGCGAGTTACAAGTGAGTGCTTTGTCTAGTAAGTCTCGGTATTTACATTCTTGCCCTTGACGGGATAGTGACCATTGTGGCATCCTTATGAGGCGGGCAGACTTAGACACATCCTTTTTGTGTCTCTTTCATAGACAAGAGAATCACCATGTAATTACTACAAGGAGTGGATTTCCTTCCAAGGGTAGAGATATTTTTCTCGTCGCAGGAAAATTAACGAGATTTTACTTTACCTGGTTTCCTCCATACAGGAGTTAGGGACAAATCTCCTTTTTTGCGGCGAGAACCTTCCTTTAGTATTTTGTGTTGTTAATTCCCTGAATTTTATACTGTATACAATAAATGACTCGCGTAGTAATCTGTCTAGTTTTGACTATACACAGCAAAACCTTGAATTTGCACTTGTAGAAAATTCTTGCCTTGAGCCAAGTCCTACTAATTAACCCTGATTATGAAGAGAAAACATTCAAGAGTGGAAAGCGCACTCACATTCCTGTTGGGAGGACTCTAGAATTGAGACAGCTTTTCCCCTTAGTAATGAAGCAACCTTGTTGGAAGACAAACACACAGCTAAAGTATATGATTATACTGAGCATATCATATGTTAAGTCAATCCTTTCAAACTACTATGTAAGTAGAGAAAATTGTACTATGATTGCATTACAAGCAAAACAGCTGATTATTTGGGGGGGTTGATGTTGTGGCTGTATATATTTACGCATTGATTATAACGTTACTAATGATACTTTTTATAATTGTCTTTTAATTTTCTAACCCATTGAAGTAGAAGATGGGATAAATATTACCTGATTACTAAAGATGTCAGATTATTGCACAAGAGATAAGTCATCAGGAATTGCTGCTTAGAATTTTGTACAAAAATAGGTAGTGTTCGTATGAAATATGTACACTTAGTTAATCTTAAATTGTACTCTATGCTTATTGTACAGTACAGAATTACAGTAATGTTTATTGTAGATCTAGGCTACATGAGTCAAGTCGTCTGAACAAAAACAGTGAACACATACAGTACAGTTCAGCTTTACTGTAGTGATAGTAGTATATTACAGTAATTACAGTACTATATGCTACAGTATCAGCAAGTTTTATACAGTATTTCTAGATAAGAACAACTATACTGTATTAAAAACCAAGTAAAAGCAATGTTAGCAGAACTTAGCGAGTTAATTTTTCGAGTGTAGGTAATGGCAGGGAGTTGTTAGGTTAGGTTAGGAGTTATCCCACCCTAGGGCACCGAGTATTCACGCTTTTCGCCTGTCTCTGTTACTTAACCTTCGCAAAGAGTGTGGCCTGATTGTACTTGATGTTCATACCACTTCACCCCAGGCGAAGATTCCCATTTTGGATTTGAACTTGCAACCTTGCCTCTGTACAAGCTGGCTTCTCTTTGATCTCTTGCTATTGCTTATAGTAATTGTATCAGAGAGGATGGGTATCCCTCTCAACTTCAGGGAGACTTTACTCTGGGGAAGAATCGGAAGTTCAGTTTTGCCTCTTCATGAGCCGACTTCGCTGTCCACTAACAATTCACGTTGATATTTTGCTATTACTGATAATAGTTGGATCTTTTAGAGAGAAAGGATGTACCTTTTACTTCACGAAGGGAAGACTCCTTTTATAAATGACTTGGATTGTATCTGCATAGGAATAGACTACAAATTTTTAATACAATTTGTATCTCTCAACTTCAGGGAGACTTTACTCTGGGGAAGAATCGGGAGTTCAGTTTTGCCTCTTCATGAGCCGGCTTCGCTGTCCACTAACGATTCACGTTGATCTTTTGCTATTACTGATAATAGTTGGATCTTTTAGAGAGAAGGGATGTACCTTTTACTTCACGAAGGGAAGACTCCTTATATAAATGACTTGGATTTTATCTGCATAGGAATAGACTACAAATTTTTAATACAATTTGTATATCTTGATTATACAAATGTGAGTTATTTACCAAAGTTTCCACCTCAACCACCCCGCAAGTCTTTGACCAGGCGATTGTTGTGAGATGATGCAAGCAGGAATCCTCATGCGCATGCGCTATGGTTACCCAGCAACGAAGCATGGGGCAATCAAACCAATTTTTTATTGGCTGGTCATCACATACATGTACCAAGTTACTTCCCCCAATTTTGGGGGGTAGCCGACATCAAACAAATGAAACTGAAAAGGGAACCTCTCCTCTCTACGTTCCTCCCAACCTGACAAGGGACTCAACCGAGTTCAGCTGGTACTGCTAGGGGTGCCACAGCCCACCCTCCCCCATTATCCACCACAGATGAAGCTTCATAACACTGAATCCCCTACTGCTGCTACTTCCGCGGTAATCCAAGGCACTGGAGGAAGCAGCAGGGCCTACCGGAACTGCATCACAATCGCTCGCCATCCATTCCTATTTCTAGCACGCTCTCTTGCCTCTCTCACATCTATCCTCCTATCACCCAGAGCTTCCTTCACTCCATCCATCCACCCAAACCTTGGCCTTCCCCTTGTACTTCTCCCATCAGCTCTTGCATTCATCATTCTCTGTTTTATCTTCAATCCTATTAATCAGTACTCTACCATACGCTTTTCCCACCACACTCAACAAACTAATACCCCTTGAATTACAATACTCATGCACATCTCCCTGACCCTTATATAGTGGCACAAACCCAATCTACTGGTACCATTGACATTACAAAGCACATATTAAACAATCTCACCAACCATTCAAGTACAGTCACACCCCCTTCCTTCAACATCTCAGCTCTCACACCATCCATACCAGATGCTTTTCCTACTCTCGTTTCATCTAGTACTCTCCTCACTTCCTCTCTTGTAATCTCTCTCTCATTCTCATCTCCCATCAACGGCACCTCAGCACCTGCAACAGCAATTATATCTGCCTCCCTATTATCCTCAACATTCAGTAAACTTTCAAAATATTCCGCCCACCTTTTCCTTGCCTCCTCTCCTTTTAACGACCTTCCATTTCCATCTTTCACTGTCTCTTCAATTTTTGAACCAGTCTTCCTTACTCTCTTCACTTCTTTCCAAAACTTCTTCATATTCTCTTCATATGAATGACCCAATCCCTGACCCCACCTCAGGTCAGCTGCCCTCTTTGCCTCACGTACCTTGCGCTTTACTTCCACATTTTTCTCTTTATATTTTTCATACTTCTCTACACTATTACTCTGCAGCCATTCTTCAAAAGCCCTCTTTTTCTGTTCCACTTTTATCTTCACTCCTTCATTCCACCATTCACTGCCCTTCCTCATGCTGCCTCCAACAACCTTCTTGCCACACACATCACTTGCAATCCCAACAATCCCGGCTGGTCGTAAAAAAAATAATTAGCAGTAACCCCATATAAGTGAATCAGGTTTGTATAGCTTGGAAAAATATAAATTGTATAAAAATTTTTTTAGTACTTATAATGCACCACTTAAATTTTTTTATTTTTCATGAAATTAGCTATGAATTTATCAATTTAGTCTAGTTATGAATTAGATATATTTGAATAACTGCTTTTTATGTATCCATTTATAAAAAAGGCATTTGATAAGGCAAAAATATCTTGAAATAATGTAATAACTATCGTATAACTCTGTCTGGTTTAAGAAATTGTTCTGTATTCCATGTTATTTGTCCATTGCCTCACCAATTTAGTCACATAACACTGTTTTAAAGAACACTGTGGCAATGGTCAAATGCACCCTTTTTTATTTCATATAATTTGTAATTCTAGCCTGTTGCTTTCTGGATCTGATGACTACAATATCATACTATGGGATGTTTACCGTCAAAAGAGAATAAAAACGCTGCCCACTGGTCACAGGGGCAACATTTTCTCTGTCAAGGTACTTTTGAGATCATTGTTTTAGTAATTATCTTCTTGTTTAAGGTTATGATTTTATAAATTTTTTTTATATATTAATCTTGACTTGAAAACTTTATATTCATATGTTTTGTTTAATGTACAGTTATCTTCTTGTTTTAAGTTAGGATTTTATGAAAGAAATTTCTATATATCAATCTTGACTTGAAAACTTTATACTCTTATTGTTATGTGTACAGTAATGTATTTTGATTTGTATTACAGTACTTGTTACTGTATCAAGTATTCATAGATAAACAGAAGTTTTATTAGTCCATGTTCCAAATGTGTCCTAATGCATATTTATGTATTGCTTTTTTATAAGAATAAGAGAAACATATTTTCAATCATTCATTGCAGTATGTTTGTAATTTCAACCAAACAGGACATCATAATACACATCTGTATTTATCTGTTGAAGTGTATTAACCCTTTTACCCCCAGGCTATTTGGAACTTTCCAACCCTTAACCCCCAAGGGTTATTTTTTTTCATGCACATTATGCAGTATATTTTTTCTAAATTGCTCTAATAGCCTTGATTTTCATCATAGAGAGGTCAGGTTGGTCTCATTCTCTTGGAAAATGGCTGAAGTTTCTCAAAAAATTATCAAAAATATGCAAAAAAAAAAAATGTAAATAGCAGTTTTTTGCAAGGACGTACCGGTACGTTCATAGGGGTAAAGGGATGAGTTTTGTGAAATGTACCAGTACGTCCTTTTGGGGGTAAAAGGGTTAAAAATATAAATCTTTGAAAGTAGTTTTTAAATGATTTTCTCACCTTGCAGTTTCTACCTCAAAGTGAAGATCGTGTAGTCATATCAGGTGCAGGGGATGGAAAAATAGAAGTACGAGAGGTAGAGACAGGAGATATTACACAGTTGTGTACGTGCCATTGCGAGAGAGTCAAGAGGATAGCAACGGTACCTACACTACCAAATGCCTTTTTTTCTGCATCCGAGGATGGCACTGTAATGTGAGTTTGTGAATATTTCTCGTATTTACTCTAAATATTTTTTTTTCAGTAGTTTTCATTTAGATGGATATAGATTTTTTAGTTTCCTTTGATCTGGGAAGTTGTGAATAATTGGTGTATATTTTTCAAGGTACAGTAGGTCCTTCCTTTATGATGGAGATGAGTTCATATGCCTTGGTGCACACCCAATTACAGTACTGTACATGATTATGTATTGTGTTGCCTTGCTGTACTAATGCCTTATACTAAAGTCATAATTTAGGACATAAGAGCATAACTAGGACATAAGAAACATGGTCATACAGTAGATGTCTTGTAGAATGATACAAAGCGTTACCATGGCCCCCATATATATCTATATATATGTATTTGAAATACATATGAATGAATATATAAATGTCAAGTAATATTCAGTTACTCTAATTAGAAACTTATGTTCTGACCAAGTTTTCCCCCACAGGTTATACGATATGAGAGCCCCGCACACGTGTAATACACAAACCAACAACGTATTGATAAATTTGAGGTGTCACGCTGGTCGAACTGCCGAGTGCAAGTGCATAACGGTTAATCCTACAAAACCCGAGTTATTAGCGGTTGGAGCAAGTGATCCCTATATAAGAATATACGATAGGAGAATGATCAAGTTAACTAGTTTGCAAGTAAGCACTTTATGTTGATATGTAGGTTACTGGGAAATACTTGGGCTGTGATTAAAAACCGAATAAAGGACGGAATATGACACGAAAGAAACTTGAAGGAGATTGTCAGTAATGATATGAAAATCTGAAGGGACTACACAACAATGTGAAGATTGTAGATTAAGATTTCTATGTTAGTCTTAGAATATTAGAGAAGCTGCTGGAGAAAGGGTAGACAAAATCTAAAATCTATTTATTGTTTGTTGTTCCTGCTAGAATTGAAAATCTTCATCAGTCATTGAAGCAAGTCAATATGAGATATTAGATATCTATTTTTCACTGTTAAGTCATGGTTGTTTTTCTCCATTAGTAGTAGGGACCTTACTTGTTCAACTGAGACATCTGGCATTTCAATAAGAGATATCTTAAGAGTCTTCATCTACTTGCAAGTATCGGTTTAACGTGTCCAGAATTAAGAGATGAAGACGAGAATCCCAGGGATACAAAATCAAGTGAGACTCCTTTTAAGAGTGAAGAGGCAATTATTGTAGTCTGTGTAATGTTTCAAAAGTTGTTAAGTACTGAAGTCTCCAACAGGACTCAGACAGGCTCTCCATTCTTCATTCTATGTCAGAAAACAATTTGAAGGAAGGACTAAAGCTTTTCTAAGATAGTCACATTCTCTGGTTGTACAGTACTCAATAAAATAAGATCTTTCTTTATAAGCAGGAAGTTAAGGCACTTGTATATAATGTCTTGAATGCTCTTTTCCTTCACATGTTATATTGAAAAGATAAGGTCTTCATCTTATTCATGAGGTGTACATGAGGTCCCAAAAGTGTGGTCCAGCATTTTTCAAGAGTTGCAACACTTAGGTTGTTTAACTTTTTTTCATTAGGACCTGAAGTAGCATGTTGTTAAGCAGTTGATACTGTGGTTGGTTGAAGTTTTGAACAGCAGGACCCGTGTTAGACCTTGTTTTAATTACCTTTTTTCATCTAGCTATACGTAAGCTCTGCGGAGTATTGATTACCATGTCATGCATTAGTGCACATGCTTTACACTACAATACAGTACAGTATTCACTTTGGTGAGTCTTAATGTTTTTGTTTAGGTCTTGACCATATTGAGGACAGTTCCATTTTTTAATGGAGTATGGGTTTGATTGGTTTTGTCAATCAGAATAGCTTCTATATAAGTGGAGCATGTGCATAAACTGTATGAAATGACTGTACTCTATTTTTTATCTTGAAGGCATATATCACTGCTTGGAGATATGTATTTAAAAAGCAATTTATTCATGCTTTCTGAGAAGGAAATTTTCATTGTGTATTTGTTTGTGTTTGAGAAGAAATTTCTTTCAGGTAAGAGTATGTACTGCTTTACTTAGAAAATTGAATGAGGAAGGAGTTTCCAAAATTCTGTGTTCATTAAAAAAATCCACCAGTTATAAATAAGGTATACTCTCCTACTCTTAGTATCCCATTTGATGTTTTCCACATTGCCTTTTTGATGATCTTTCTATATCTGTAAGAGGAACAATAATTATTTTTGAAATAGACAAGAAGTTTACAGGTGTATTACATACTGGCAAGACTGGGAGTTTGTTTGTTCAACAATGTTGAATGTTTTTAGGGTGCTTGAAAATAAATGTTTTACCTGAGTGTTGAGGCTGGGTCACTTGGAATGACCTCTTCGGAGTCTTTCTAGGACAAGATAGAGACGAATAGTTTCTCTTATTATAATCTGAGGAGAGTCTAATCTCACTCTCTAGCAAAGGATTAATACCATGGAATACTGTTTGAATGGGAATATTTTCTTATAGTCCTTAAATTAGCAAACTCAGAGAGATAGCTCACCATCTCCTGATCAGTATGAACTGATGAACTACTAATTGTAGTGGGGAAGAACTGTTGGCAAAGGGAGAAAAAAGACTTTGCTCTCGTTTTACTCTCCTACGAACTCCTTCCATCTCCAATTCTCTTCTCAGACATTTCTTTGAAAAAAGAAGCAGTTGTTGTTGGTCAGGAAAACGGGTAAAAAGTTCTTGGGAAGTTTAGCATGCACTCTTCTCCTTCAAGAGGAAGTGACAGGTTTTTTTAACGTGCGCTCTTTTCCTTCAAGAGGAAGTGACAGGTTTTTTTAACGTGCGCTCTTTTCCTTCAAGAGGAAGTGACAGGTTTTTTTAACGTGCGCTCTTTTCCTTCAAGAGGAAGTGACAGGTTTTTTTTAGCGTGCGGTCTTTTCCTTCAAGAGGAAGTGACAGGTCTCTTTTTAGTGCATGCTCTTCTCCCTCAAGAGGAAGTAACAGGTCTCATCCTCTCGAAGGCTTAGGGTTCGGTCAGGTAGATCTGTAGGCCAGATGATGGTGAGCATTGCTCCTACCTTCATCATTCCTGTCATGATATAGGAAGAATGTCCTGTATGTCACTCTACTTATCTTGATGTTTTTTACATCCTTGAACAGAAATGATGGATACAAAATACTTTGAAAAATCCTGCAGATTCCGCTTCAAGTAATTATGTACCATTTGCTTTATGGATACATTGGATGCCGGGTTCTTGTTATGTCAAGGCCCGCCTTGTTGCCTGCCCGACAGGCATTGCCCTCTTTCGCCGGCGCTGGGAAGCTCCGCCGTTGGGGTCTTGTTTCGTAGAAGCCGCCTGTCTCATATGTCTTGAGCCGCGGTGAAAACGGTGTGGGCCAAGTGTGTGTGCGTGGCCGTTGCAAAGCCACGACCACCCAAAACAATATACCCAGCTACTGGCATTCTGTCGTTTCCTCTACCCCTCTTCATCTCTAGATAGGAGGCTGATGGCTAACGACAGAACCCAATACTCGGACACGAGTGGGCGCCGACGACGACATTGTATGTCAGTACTATTTTCAGGGGATTTTTTTTTCTTCTAAATTTGATTTTGGCTTCATTGCATTTTAGGGTTATATGTGACTGGTGGTAATCATGAGCAGTGTTGAGCTCTTCATGAAGTTCCCTACATAAGAACAAGATGTATAAAGGAGTGGGTTCCTAAGTACAACATACTCAACCTAGCCATCCAGCACATAGCCTCTAGCCCCCCATTCTGTTATATTCAGCCAGTTGATTTTGCAACGCTTGTGAGCTAGCCTGCATATATAACTAGAAATTCTACAGTTATTTCTACATAATGAAATGCTTTTTGAATAGGTTAATTAATTTGTATTCTGATTATTGTTATTAATTTATTAATTATTATTATTATTATTATTGTTATTATGATTACTAGCTACAGCCCTAGTTGTAAAAGCATGATGCTATAAGCCCAAGGGCTCCAACAAGGAAAATACCCCTGTGAAGAAAGAAAATAAGGTAACATAGAATAGAGTGGCTGAGTGTATCATCAAGCAAGATAACTCTATTCCAAGACATTGATACAGTGACTATGGCACTACCCAAGACTAGAGAATAATGGTTTTGATATTGGTGTGTCCTCCTAAAAGAGCAGCTTACCTTGAAAAAAAATTATTAGTTGTTTACGCAGGTTTTCATCTTTGAAAATCCTCAAGTCGAACGGTCTTATGCTGGAGACTTATCGTAATGTTACTTTTACTTTGACAGTATCCCCCTGGTGGAACTATGCGGAGTCAGTGGGAGAGAAGTAACTATGCCACTAATCAACTTGATGCCTCGTCAGATAACCTTCCCTCAGGATGTGTTCAGTATTTAGTTCCAGGTAAGATCAAGACATTCATGAAATAGTATGTATCTTTTTGTTACTAAGGAAAGTATAAAATAGGTTAAAAGTTAAAAATAGAATTGTGTAGACTTTAAAGTTGGGAATTTTTTAATGTACATTAAATAGTTGCTGATGTTAAGAAAACAGGAAAAAGAATTAAGAAGTACCGTATAACTGATTGCATATTAATGTAAAATTATAAATGTCTATGAACAAATCCTTTGGTCCAGGTCTGTTATTTAGGAATCTTACCTCGATGATCTGAACAAACTGTTTGGTGATGATATTGGAAATAAAAGGATTGTGTCCTTAATTATCAAATTTTAATGTACAGTGCAGCCTTCTTTTAAGTTTTAAGATTACTTTTTTAAAACTTTTTTTTATATTTTAAGATTATCATATTAAAACCTTTACATTAAGAGATCATTTTGATTTTCATGATGTGTGTATCTATGTTTTATGGAAAGGATCAGTTTTTTTTTTTTTCTATTGTGTAATTATATTATTTTATCTGTTTAAATCTGAGGATACAAAGTTTATAATAAAATCACATTTCCAGGTCATCTTCCGGATAAGTTAAAGGAATACTATAAACGATATCGGTCTCTTGCTACGACGTACCTGACATACAGTGCAGATGGCACTCATCTTTTAGCAAATCTTGGAGGGGAGCACATTTACCTGTTCAATATGACCTCTCCACTCCATCCCAAGAGTTATGTTCCCCCTTCCCCGCCAAAGTTACATTCTAAGGGTGAGTATAGAAGTTTTTGGACTTGTGAGCTTATCAAGTGTTTTATTTTTTTATCTATTAGTACTAAAAATCGATAGAGTATTTTTTTCTTATTACAAATTCCTTTTGTGAGTTTTATTTCTGAATTAATTTATTGCAAAGTACCTTTTGTTTCTAGGATAGACTTTGATCATTTAAAACTGGAAGTGAATGTTGGTATAAAAGCATTAATTCTAAGATAATTTATTGATGTTAATTGAAGTAATGCTTGTAAAAAATTATTGTTTGTAAGTTATCTGGTGAGACAACCACCCGGGTCACTGATATCCACATGTTTATACCGAGTTTTCATGCCATCTGTGTGCCTACTCTTTTCATAATCTTTCTCTTTTAGTTGACTCCGTTAAATGGTCATCAAGCCCTCAGCAGTATTCCGTTCTGCCTTTTTGCTTTTTACCTTTTCTAACTTTAGCAGTCCAAGTCTTCAGCTTTGTTACGCTCCTAAGAACTATTTCTTCTGGCCAGCTCTGTGCGAGTATGGAAAAATAACTTGGTTGTCTTAGATAGAGTAGCAACAACAACAACAACAACTATAATGATAATAATAGTAGTTTCAGTAATCATACCATTTTCTTTTCTTTTAGATGGTAATGGGCTTTCAAATGGTGTCTGCAAGAATATATCTTCAAATACCAATGGCATTTCAAATCATTTGAATAGTGGAGATAAGTCATCCCCTCCCCGTTTTCCTGTGTCTGCTCCTCTTCCTCCAAGGGCAGAAACTCTCAAGGCAAGAGCCAACCAAGCTTTTGCTGCAGAGAATTACATAACTGCTCTGCAACTGTACAATCAGGCCGCCCAGATCTGTCCAAATTCTGCAGTTTTATACAGTAATAGGGCAGCAGCTCTCATGAAAAGAAAATGGTAAGTAGTTAAGTGTTGTATAATTTTAGATTTTCAATATTAATCTTACCCGATGATCATGTAGCTGTCAACTCTGTTGCCCGACAGAAATCTAAGGTCGGGATACCCCAGCGATCGCTATACAGGTGGGGGTGTACACAACAGCGCCATCTGTGAGCAGGTACTCAAGTACTTCTTGTCAACAAGAACTCAATTTTTCCTCTGTCGTGCCACAGGCAAGACCTACTAAATACGCCGTCCCTAACTGGATTTGTTTTCACAACGTTTTGGTGAAGTACACTATTCCAGTTTTGAGCTTTCGCTATGCAGGGGTTTTATCTTCATTTCAAAACTTGAACTCGTTTTGGATAGATTTAATTATGGTGACGAAGAGAGTATGGACTCTCTTTCACTTTTAAATGGCCGACCCTTCCCTTAGACGGAAGTGTTGGTGACGAAGAGAGTATGGACTCTCTTTCACTTTTAAATGACCGACCCTTCCCTTAGACGGAAGTGTGTTTAGGTTTTTGGTAATTTTGCTTAACAAGTTATAGATCTATTTATTTTATATCTCTCCGCCATTTATAGGCCTCTTCGATTAACTTTCCATTTATTATAAACTTATAAAAATTAATTTTTATGTTTGTTTATATGCGACCTTTCCTAATAGTAGGCGGTCCTTACTTGGAACCGAAGTTAATTAACATTGAGCCCGTCATATCGTATTTCCTTTTAAGAATTTATAATTTTTTAATTTTAATGTTTTTGAAAGAATTTCTTTGATAGTCTCGTACTGTTTTCAAAGATGAACTAACGTTTCGTTTAGTCTCCGCAGTTGTTGACGTTCAGAACGTTCAACTTGCGCTCTATCGTTACGATAGAGAGAGAGTATTTCACGGTTTCACGTTGCAGTAAGAGTAAACCGATTCTAGCGTTTCGTTCATTCTTTCTTAGCTTAAATGGTTTTAATTCTAATAAAGGAACTTTTTATTTGGGAAACCTTTCAGTTTTTTTTTTCCCTTTAACAAATAATATGTTTTAACGATATATAATTGGGCTCATCTCTCAGGTTCTAAGTCAAGAGAGAGAGAGAGAGAGAGAGAGATAGAGACGGAGGGAGAGAGAGGAGAATAAACGTTTCGTTCAAGCGGGTAACGTTGTTCTCGTTTTTTACTCTTCTCCCTAGTCGCTAGGGGAAGAAGGTAAAACGTTTCTAGAGTTTTATTCTTGTTCCCAGGCTTTATGCGGTGAGAGATTTTAAACGTAGTTTATTTGATCTAGTGTTTAGTCTCTTTTCTAGCCACTGAATTCTTTATCTTTCTTTATGTTTTTCTGTTGCATTGTAAAACTGTTTTCGCAATTACTACCTTTTAATGAAGGATAGGATTGCGTGTTTCAGGTACAAATCACTTAAAGTTTCGAGTTCAGTGAAATAAGTGCAAACAGAAAATCAAAAGTGATAAAGTGATATGCGCAAAGTGTTACAGTGTTGCGTTCGAGGGTTCGTCTGTTCGTGCCAGTTGTTCACCTAGTCCGATACCTCTTACAAGCTCCCAAGCCCAGGGGAGAAGTAATGTCGAAGGACTTATGGGTTCCACAGGCCTTGATCGACGAACAGACGTTTCCCTCCGTGGTTTCGGGTGTATCTACACACGTTGCCGACGTGATCACCCCACCCACACAAAGACGAGAGAGCCCATTTATTCCTCGTCTGCGGAAGAGGTTTCTCGCAGAAACCATGGACCAAATCTTGCAGCTTTTAAGTGCAAGTCGGTCCCTTCCGCGCAAGTCCAACGGCCTAGGTGTAGCCACTGGGTCAGTTCGGACTCGCTGCAGTCTTCGACGACTGCACACCTTCCGAGAGAGGCAAGGTGGTACCGCAACAGGCAGTAACTCCGTCTGTTGCCGCTCCAGCTGTTTTAGGCCTACAATCTGCCACGGTTGTGCGCTCAGCAGATACTGCGGCTGCCTGCTCCCACACTCCACCTGTGAGAGCTCCACCACCGATGCGCAGTCGACCCTGCCAGACGCATGTTCATGCTGCACCCTCCGTTGACATGCGTGAGCTACCGCATCAGCAGTGGGAAGGTGCTGTCAAGCTGCCGTGTTTTGCCACAATGCGGCATGCTCCGCAACCCACGGCAGTCCCTCCCACGCACCAGCACTCCGCTTTTGTTGTTGCCAGCTCCCACACTCCGACTGCGGAGAAGGTTGACGATGCACCCGTTGGCCTACAGCCTGCCACGGTTGTGCGCCCGGCATGGCTGCCTGCTCCCACACTCTTGTTGTGAGAGCTCCTCCACCCATGCGCAGTCGACCCTGCCAGACGCATGCTGACTCCCACAGACACACGGAGCTCTCCGTTGCCGTGCGTGAGCTACCACAAGCTGCCGTGTTTTGACACGGTGTGTCAGCCTCAGCAACACACTGTGGTTACCGCCACTCGCCCGCAGCAAACTAGTCAGTCAGGAGTTGAGGCTTCCCCACACAGCTTTGGTTGTTGCCAACTCACAGACTGTCTAACAGTTACATGACATTGCCTTCTGGTGTGCTACTAATACACCAGTGCTGTATGTCCTCACGCACCTGTTGGGGTTGACAGTTCAGTTTTTGACAGTTCACAGACTGTCAAGCAGTTTCATAACGTTGCCTTCTGGTCTGCTGCTTATGCACCAGTGAAACCCTCACTGAGATAACCTAGCTTTTCTCGGACATGGTTCCTGTAGATGAGAAAGTGCTTTTCTCCCTCCTTCTGATATTCCCTTGAGGACTCTGTCATTTGGAGAGGAGCCTTAAGCTGCTTAGCCTCCTATGGACTTTAATTAAAGCATAACATGCTTCCAGGGAGGGTAAATGGTTCCGCTTCAGTCGCTAACCCCGTCTGTTGCCACACCTGCTCCCATAGACCTTGGGCTTTGTTGCAAGACATGCAGTCCAAGCTTAGTCCTTGATAGAGGATTTTTTACGGAGAAGAACCTTCGTGCCAAAGACCTTCCTACCGGTTGGTTGTACGCCCTGTTGACGCTGAGGTATCCTACTCACGTCCGCCAGTTGAGATGGTTCCTCCACCGGTGCGACCCAGTGTGGGTTGCCAGTCGCACGTTGACGTTAAGCTACTCTCGGAGGTGGTTGTGGACGTTCAGTGTGTCACCGGGAAGACGTTCAACAACCAGCAGAGGTGACTTGTTGTGACACAGTGCGGCAACCTCAGCAACCCGATAAGGGGTTGTCTGCACTACCCAGACAGTCTAGACAGTTTCGGGTTGTCGCTGTACTTCCTCGCATCCCCATGGTTGACAGTTCACAGACTGTGCAGCAGTACCATGATCTTGTGTCCGGCTCCGTCACGCATCCACCAGTGCAACCGGATTCAGCGAGTCAGACGTTGCCCACTCCGTTGCCGTTTCCTCATCAGTTTCGGATGAGGAACCCTCTGATGAGGACATGGCTGAACAAGACGATCAACCCCCAGCCCTGCTATCCATCCAGAAGATGCTGAAGAAGGAACACGGCCCTGTCAGGCTGTGGATGAGTCTGGTTAGGACACTGTCATCCGTGGTTCAATTGGTGTCACTTGGAAGACTACACCTCCGTCCTCTTCGGTTTCATCTAGCTCTTCACTGGAAAAGGACAAGACGCTAGAAGCGGTCTCGATCCCGGTTTCCGGAAGATAAGTCTGGTCTGACTTGATGAAAGGACTTTATCAACCTTTTATAGGGTCTTCCACTGACTGTTCAGACTCCCAACCACGTTCTCTTCTCAGACGCATCGGACGTAGGCTGGGGTGCGACCTTAGGCGGTAGGGAATGCTCGGGATTATGGAACTCGAGTCAAAGGACAATGCATTTTAACTGCAAGAAGCTTCTGGCAGTACGTCTGACCTGGAAAAGCTTCAGGTCTCTCCTTCAAGGCAAAGTAGTGGAGGTGAACACGGACAACTCCCTGCTTTGATGTTCATCTCCTAGCAAGGAGGGACCTACTCTCTGACATGGTGCGAGTTCGCAAGTGACCTCCTCTCCTGTTCAACAGGTCTAGACTTTTCACTAGTAACAAGTTTCTTCCAAGGCAACTTGAATGTCTTAGCAGATTGTCTCAGTAGGAAGGGACAATAATTCCAACATATTGGACCCTCCACAAAGATGTATGCAAGAGACTTTGGGTCACCTGGGGCCAGCCAACCATGGATCTCTTCGCAACCTCGATGTCCAAGAGGCTCTCAATACTTTGCTCACCTATCCCGGACCCAGCAGTGGTTCTTTTAGATGCCTTACTACTAGATTAGTCTCATCTAGATCTATATGCATTCCCTCCGTTCTAGATTGTCAACAAGGTACTGCAGAAGTTCGCCTCTCACGATGGGACAAAGTTGACACTAGTTGCTTCCCTCTGGCCCGCGAGAGAATAACTTACCGAGGTACTTCGATGGCTAGTAGACGTTCCCAGAACTCTTCCCCTAAGGGTGGACCTGCTACGTCTGCCACGCGTAAGAAGGTACTCCAAGGCCTCCACGCTCTTCGTCTCACTGCCTTCAGAGTATCGAAAGACTCTCGAGAACTAGAGGTTTTTCGAAGGAGGCAACCAGAGCGATTGTTAGAGCAAGGAGAACATCCACCCTTAGAGTCTACCAATCGAAGTGGGAAATCTTCCGAAACTGGTGCAAGTCAGTATCCGTATCCTCGACCAGTACCTCTGTAACTCAAATAGCTGACTTCCTCTTATATCTGAGGAAAGAGCGATCTCTTTCAGCTCCCACTTTCAAGGGTTACAGAAGCATGTTGGCATCAGTCTTCCGTCACAGAGGCTTAGATCTTTCCAACAATAAAGATCTACAGGACCTCCTTAAGTCTTTTGAGACCACGAAGGAGCGTCGTTTGGTTACACCTGGTTGGAATTTAGACGTGGTTCTAAGATTCCTTATGTTAGACAGGTTCGAACCACTTCAATCAGCCCCCCTGAAAGATCTCACCTTTAAGACTCTTTTCCTGATATGCTTTACCACAGCTAAAAGAGTCAGTGAGATTCATGCCTTCAGCAAGAACATCGGATTTTGATCCGAAACGGCTACATGTTCTACATCTTGGTTTTCTAGCCAAACACGAGCTGCCTTCTCGGCCTTGACCAATATCGTTCGATATTCCAAACTTATCGTATGGTTGGAAATAAACTAGAAAGAGTATTATGTCCTGTAAGAGCTCTTAAGTTCTATTTTAAAAACCTTTACGAGGCCCGTCTGAAGCTTTATGGTGTTCAGTTAAGAATTCATCTTTGCCTATGTCAGAGAATTCTTTATCCTATTATTTTCAGACTGTTAATACGAGAAGCTCATTCCCTTCTGAATGAGGAAGACCAAGCTTGGCTGAAGGTAAGGACACACGAAGTTAGAGCTGTCACAACTTCCGTGACCTTTAAACAAAATAGATCTCTGCAAAATATATTCGACGCAACCTTTTGGAAAAGCTAATCAGTGTTCGCGTCTTTTATCTTAAGAATGTCCAGTCTCTTTACGAGAACTGCTACACTCTGGGACCATTCGTAGCAACGAGTGCAGTAGTGGTGGGGGCTCCACCACTACAGTTCCCTAATTCCAGAACCTTTTTAATCTTTCTCTTGAAATATTTTTGGGTTGTCCGGAAGGCTAAGAAGCCTTCCGCATCCTGGTTGATTTGGCGGGTGGTCAAATTCTTTCTTGAGAAGCGCCTAGATTAGAGGTTGTGATGAGGTCCTTTAGTATGGGTTGCAGCCCTTCATACTTCAGCACCTAGGAGTCGCTCAGCATCCTAAGAGGATCGCTAGGCTCAGTAAGGAAGACGTACTTAAAAAGGCAGAGTAATGGTTCAAGTCGACTTCCTTACCAGGTACTTATTTATTTTATGTTTGTTATTTTGAATAACTGCTAAAATGAGATACGGGATACTTAGCTTCTAATGTTAACTTGTATGCTGGTCTCCACCCACCACCCTGGGTGTGAATCAGCTACATGATCATCGGGTAAGATTAATATTGAAAAATGTTATTTTCCTTAGTAAAATAAATTTTTGAATATACTTACCCGATGATCATGAATTTAAGGACCCTCCCTTCCTCCCCATAGAGAACCAGTGGACCGAGGAGAAAATTGAGTTCTTGTTGACAAGAAGTACTTGAGTACCTGCTCACAGATGGCGCTGTTGTGTACACCCCCACCTGTATAGCGATCGCTGGCGTATCCCGACCTTAGATTTCTGTCGGGCAACAGAGTTGACAGCTACATGATCATCGGGTAAGTATATTCAAAAATTTATTTTACTAAGGAAAATAACATTTTTCTTAATCTCACTATTTAAAAGAATCATGCTGCAGTTTATTTGCTGTTCCTTCCCTCAAAAGAATTGATTCAACCTCTTATTGTGATAATTTTTTTTTTATTTTAGAATTTCCTTATAAATTTCAGTTGGACTTCGTACACTTTCCTAAAATTTCCCTTTCTAAGACTTTCATCTGTTGCCTCTAAATGCTAACAGCCCTATCAAAAGTATGGTTTCCTTTGGTCTAGCTGAACACACTCCTCTGGTCACCTTTGCCGTGGGCACCTTCTTAGTTCATCTTTCATATATTGTTTCCGTTTTCGTTTCTTGGTTTGGTTTTGATGTGGTGTATCTCCCAAATTTATTAAAGTATGGCTTTGCTCAGTTTGCAGAGTAGAAGCTGTACAGGATGTTTTTTTTAATGAACATGTAAGGACAGTGAGACAAGCTTCACCAACGACAACTGACAGTTTATTCAAACATACGTGGGAATATAATACAGGGTGCGGACGGAAAAGTAGCATGCGCGCAGGCGCCAATTCGGCTTGAACTAACCGCCAAAGTATGTGTGTTTTTACACACGCACAAATACTTGAATTACAAGTCAATAGAAATAGGTAATGAAATAATAAATACATGAAATTGTAGCTCTGAGGGAGTGCAATAAATATATACAGTTAGCCACAGTGTGGCGAAAGGAGAATTTAAATAAAATAGAGAATTCGGAGGAAGTGATGTCCTTACAAACACAAAAGGTGCATTGTTTGCTATAACAAAGTATGTGCCCTGGTAGATTGATGTGAATGGCAGCAGGAAATACAGACCTATATTAGCTATGTAAAATTAAGAAGCAAAAATATAATTGTTAGTGTGAAGAGAGGGTATGTAGTGCATGGGATCCTCCTTTGTGTCGCATATATTGTGTTTCTAATTTTGTTTATTGGTTTGATTTTGCTGTGGTATATATTTTAAGATATCTTAAAGCTTGGCTTTGCTATGTTTGCAGAGTTCAGAAACTGTGGAGGATGTTTTTTAATCCATGCACAAGGTGCATTGTTTGCTATAAGCAAAGCATGCTCCATGGTAGAATGCTTTGAGGAGTGTGCTGCAGCAAGAAATTCATTCCTATTTTAGTTATGTAGAATTGAGAAATGAAGATAAGGAGGCTAAGTATGAAGTGAGGTATATAGTGCATCTTTTAATGCAGTGGGGGGTATGATAATTCATTTTGTGCATTGGGCTGTTTCCACAGAGGTGAAAAGCTAGTGAGTTGACATTAACAAAGTTAAATTCTTCCTTGATGTTTCTGGCTGAGAGTTTAACCCTTTTACCCCCAAGCTATTTGGAACTTTCCAACCCTTAACCCCCAGGCGATTTTTTTTCAAGCACATTTTTCAATATATTTTTTTTAAATTGCGCTAACAGCCTTAATTTTCAATATTAAACTTACCCGATGATCATATAGCTGTCAGCTCTGCTGCCCGACAGAAAAAACCTACGGGCGGAATACGCCAGCGATCGCTATACAGGTGGGGGTGTACATCAACAGCGCCATCTGTCAAGTAGGTACTCAAGTACTCGATGTCAACATAGAACCAATTTTCTCTCTGTCGTGCCACTGGCAAGACCTACTAAATACGCCGTCCCTAACTGGATTTGTTTTCACAACGATTTGGTGAAGTACACTATTCCAGTTTTGAGCTTTCGCTATGCAGGGGTTTTTTCTTCATTTCAAAACTTGAACTCGTTTTGGATAGATTTAATTATGGTGACGAAGAGAGTATGGACTCTCTTTCACTTTTAAATGGCCGACCCTTCCCTTAGATGGAAGTGTGTTTAGGTTTTTGGTAATTTTGCTTAACACGTTATAGATCTATTTTTTTTATATCTCTCCGCCTTTATAGGCCTCTTCGATTAACTTTCCATTTATTATAAACTTATAAAAAATAAATTTTTATGTTTGTTTATATGCGACCTTTCCTAATAGTAGGCGGTCCTAACTTGGAACCGAAGTTAATTAACATTGAGCCCGTTATATCGTATTTAACCTTTAAAGAATTTAATACTTTTTTAATTTTAATGTTTTATGAAAGAATTTCTTTGATAGTCTCGTACTGTTTTCAAAGATGAACTAACGTTTAGTTTTTTAGTCTACGCAGTTGTTGACGTTCAGAATGTTCAACATGCGCTCTATCGTTACGATAGAGAGAGAGTGTATCACGGTTTCACTTTGCAGTAAGAGTAAACCGATTCTAGCGTTTCGTTCATTCTTTCTTAGCTTAAATGGTTTAAATTCTAAATTAAAGGAACTTTTTATTTGGAAAACCTTTCAGTTTTTTCCTTTAGCAAATAACATGTTTTAATGATATATAATTGGGCTCTTCTCTCAGGTGCGAAATCAAGAGAGAAGAGAGAGATAGAGACGGAGGGAGAGAGAGGAGAATAAACGTTTCGTTCAAGCGGGTAACGTTGTTCTCGTTTTTTACTCTCCTCCCTAGTCGCTGTAGGGGAAGAAGGTAAAACTTTTCTAGGGTTTTATTCTTGTTCCCAGGCTTTGTGCGGTGAGAGATTGTAAACGTAGTTTATTTGATCTAGTGTTTAGTCTCTTTTCCAGCCACTGAATTCTTTATCTTTATTTATGTTTTTCTGTTGCATTGTAAGACTGTTTTCGCAATTACTACCTTTTAATGAAGGATAGGATTGCGTGTTTCAGGTAGAAATCAGTTAAAGTTTCGATTTCAGTGAAATAAGTGCAAAACAGAAAATCAAAAGTGATAAAGTGATATGCGCAAAGTGTTACAATGTTGCGTCCGAGGGTTCGTCTGTTCGTGCCAGTCGTTCACCTAGTTCGGGACCTCTTACAAGCTCCCAAGCCCAGGGGAGAAGTAATGTCGAACGACTTATGGGTTCCACAGGCCTTGATCAACGAACAGACGTTTTTCCCTCCGTGGTTTCGGGCGTATCTACCCAAGATCGCCCCACCCACACAAAGACGAGAGAGCCCATTTATTCCTCGTCTGCGGAAGAGGTTTCTCGTAAGAAACCATGGACCACATCTTGCAGCTTTTTAAGTGCAAGTCGGTCCCTTCCGCGCAAGTCCAACGGCCTAGGTGTAGCCACTGGGTCAGTTCGGACTCGCTGCAGTCATCCGACGACTGCACACCTCCCAAGAGAGGCAAGGTGGTACCGCAACAGGCAGTAACTCCGTCTGTTGCCGCACCAGCTGTTTTAGACCCTCAGTCACAACGGACAGTAGCTCCGTCTGTTGCCGTTTTTGTAGACCCTAAGTGGTCTTTACTGCAGTCTATGCAGACTCGGTTAGCTGCGGTTATGCAGGAGTTTCGTGCGGAGAAGGTTGACACCGCTCCCGTTAGCCTACAACCTACCACGGTTGTGCGCCCAGCTCACGCTGAGGCTGCCTGCTCCCACACTCCGGCTGCGGAGAGCTCCACCTCCGATGCGCAATCGACCTTGCCAGACGCATGTTGACGTTAGCCGACGTGCGGCACCCTCCGTTAACATGCGTGAGCTACCGCATCAGCAGTGGGAAGGTGGAGTCAAGCTGCCGTGTTTTGACGCGATGCGTTAGTTTCCGCAACCCACGGCAGTCCCCACCACGCACCACCACTCCGCTTTGGTTGTTGCCTGCTCCCACACTCCGACTGCGGAGAAGGTTGACGATGCACCCGTTTGCCTACAACCTGCCACGGTTGTGCGCCCAGCATGGCTGCCTGCTCCCACACTCTTGTTGTGAGAGCTCCTCCACCCATGCGCAGTCGACCCTGCCAGACGCATGCTGACTCCCACAGACACACGGAGCACTCCGTTGCCGTGCGTGAGCTACCACAAGCTGCCGTGTTTTGACACGGTGTGTCAGCCTCCGCAACCCACTGTGGTTACCGCCACTCGCCCGCAGCAGACTAGTCAGTCAGGAGTTGAGGCTTCCCCACACAGCTTTGGTTGTTGCCAGCTCACAGACTGTCAAGCAGTTACATGACGTTGCCTTCTGGTCTGCTGCTAATGCACCAGTGCTGTATGTCCTCACGCCCTGTAGTGGTTGACAGTTCACAGACTATCAAGCAGTTACATAACGTTGCCTTCTGGTCTGCTGCTTATGCACCAGTGAGAACCTCACTGAGATAACCTAGCTTTTCTCGGACATGGTTCCTGTAGATGAGAAAGTGCTGTTCTCCCTACTACTGATATTCCTTTGAGGACTCTGTCATTTGGAGAGGAGCCTTAAGCTGCTTAGCCTCCTATGGACTTTAATTTAAGCATAACAAGGCTTCCAGGGATGGTAAATGGTTCCGCTTCAGTCGCTAACCCCGTCTTTTGCCACACCTGCTCCCATAGACCCTAATGGGCTTTGTTGCAAGACATGCAGTCCAAGCTTGTGTCCTTGATAGAGGATTTTTTACGGAGAAGAACCTTCTGGCCAACAACCTTCCTACCGGTTGGTTGTGCGCCCTGTTGACGCTGAGGTATCCTACTCGCGTCCGCCAGTTGAGGTGGTTCCTCCACCGATGCGACCCAGTGTGGTTTGCCAGTCGCACGTTGACGTTAAGCGACCCTCGGAGGTGGTTGTGGACGTTCAGTGTGTCACTAGGAAGACGTTCAACAACCAGCAGAGGTGACTTGTTGTGACGCAGTGCGGCAACCTCAGCAACCCGGTAGGGGGTTGACTGCACAACCCAGACAGTCTAGACAGTTTCGGGTTGACGCTGTACTTCCTCGCGTCCCCATGGTTGACAGTTCACAGACTGTGCAGCAGTACCATGATATTGTGTCCGGCTCCGTCACGCATCCACCAGTGCGACCGGATTCAGCAAGTCAGACGTTGCCCACTCCGTTGCCGTTTCCTCATCAGTTTCGGTTGAGGAACCCTCTGATGAGGACATTGCTGAACAAGACGATCAACCCCCAGCCCTGCTATCCATCCAGAAGATGCTGAAGAAGGAACGCTGCCCTGTCAGGCTGTGGATGAGTCTGGTTAGGACACTGTCATCCGTGGTTCAATTTGTGTCACTTGGAAGACTACACCTCCGTCCTCTTCTGTATCATCTAGCTTTTCACTGGAAAAGGACAAGACGCTAGAAGCGGTCTCGATCCCGGTTTCCGGAAAGATAAAGTCTGGTCTGACTTGGTGAAAGGACTTTATCAACCTTTGAAAGGGTCTTCCCCTGACTGTTCAGACTCCCAACCACGTTCTCTTCTCGGACGCATCGGACGTAGGCTGGGGTGCGACATTAGGTTGTAGGGAATACTCGGGATTATGGAACTCGAGTCAAAGGACAATGCATTTCAACTGCAAGAAGCTACTGGCAGTACGTCTGACCTGGAAAGGCTTCAGGTCTCTCCTTCAAGGCAAAGTGGTGGAGGTGAACACGGACAACACCCTGCTTTGACGTACATCTCCAAGCAAGGAGGGACCTACTCTCTGACATGGTACGAGTTCGCAAGAGACCTCCTCACCTGTTCAACAGGTCTAGACTTTTCACTAGTAACGAGGTTCATCCAAGGCAACTTGAATGTCATAGCAGATTGTCTCAGTAGGAAGGGACAAATAATTCCAACAGATTGAACCCTCCACAAGGATGTATGCAAGAGACTTTGGGCCACCTGGGGCCAGCCAACCATAGATCTCTTTGCAACCTCGATGACCAAGAGGCTCCCAATACTTTGCTCACCTATCCCGGACCCAGCAGTAGTTCATATAGATGCCTTTCTACTAGATTGGTCACATCTAGATCTATATGCATTCCCTCCGTTCTAGATTGTCAACAAGGTAATGCAGAAGTTCGCCTCTCACGAAGGGACAAAGTTGACGCTAGTTGCTTCCCTCTGGCCCGCGAGAGAATAACTCACCGAGGTACTTCGATGGCTAGTAGACGTTCCCAGAACACTTCCCCTAAGGGTGGACCTGCTACGTCTGCCACGCGTAAAGAAGGTACTCCAAGGCCTCCACGCTCTTCGTCTGACTGCCTTCAGACTATCGAAAGACTCTCGAGAACTAGAGGTTTTTCGAAGGAGGCAACCAGAGCGATTGCTAGAGCAAGGAGAACATCCACCCTTAGAGTCTACCAATCGAAGTGGGAAATCTTCCGAAACTGGTGCAAGTCAGTATCCGTATCCTCGACCAGTACCTCTGTAACTCAAATAGCTGACTTCCTCTTATATCTGAGGAAAGAACGATCTCTTTCAGCTCCCACTATCAAGGGTTACAGAAGCATGTTGGCATCAGTCTTCCGTCACAGAGGCTTAGATCTTTCCAACAATAAAGATCTACAGGACCTCCTTAAGTCTTTTGAGACCACGAAGGAGCGTCGTTTGGTTACACCTGGTTGGAATTTAGACGTGGTTCTAAGATTCCTTATGTCAGACAGGTTCGAACCGCTTCAATCAGCCTCCCTGAAAGATCTCACCTTTAAGACTCTTTTCCTGATATGCTTAACCACAGCTAAAAGAGTCAGTGAGATTCATGCCTTCAGCAAGAACATCGGATTCTCATCCGAAACGGCTACATGTTCTACAACTTGGTTTTCTAGCCAAACACGAGCTGCCTTCTCGGCCTTGACCAATATCGTTCGATATTCCAAACTTATCGTATGGTTGGAAATGAACTAGAAAGAGTATTATGTCCTGTAAGAGCTCTTAAGTTCTATTTTTAAAAACCTTTACGAGGCCCGTCTGAAGCTTTATGGTGTTCAGTTAAGAATCCATCTTTGCCTATGTCAGAGAATTCTTTATCCTATTTTATCAGACTGTTAATACGAGAAGCTCATTCCCTTCTGAATGAGGAAGACCAAGCTTGGCTGAAGGTAAGGACACACGAAGTTAGAGCTGTCGCAACTTCCGTGGCCTTTAAACAAAATAGATCTCTGCAAAGTATATTCGACGCAACCTATTGGAAAAGCAAGTCAGTGTTCGCGTCTTTTATCTTAAGAATGTCCAGTCTCTTTACGAGAACTGCTACACTCTGGGACCATTCGTAGCAACGAGTGCAGTAGTGGTGGGGGCTCCACCACTACAATTCCCTAATTCCAGAACCTTTTTAATCTTTCTCTTGAAATATTTTTGGGTTGTCCGGAAGGCTAAGAAGCCTTTCGCATCCTACTTGATTTGGCGGGTGGTCAAAGTCATTTCTTGAGAAGTGCCTAGATTAGTGGTTTTGATGAGGACCTTTAGTATGGGTTGCAACCCTTCATACTTCAGCTCCTAGGAGTCGCTCAGCATCCTATGAGGATCGCTAGGCTCAGTAAGGAAGACGTACTTAAAAAGGCAGAGTAATTGTTCAAGTCGTCTTCCTTACCAGGTACTTATTTATTTTATGCTTGTTATTTTGAATAACTGCTAAAATGAAATACGGAATACTTAGCTCATAATAATGTCAACATGTAATGCTGGTCTCTACCCACCCCCCTGGGTGTGAATCAGCTATATGATCATCGGGTAAGTTTAATATTGAAAAATGTTATTTTCATTAGTAAAATAAATTTTTGAATATACTTACCCGATGATCATAAATTAAAGGACCCACCCTTCCTCCCCAATAGAGACCCAGTGGACAGAGGAGAAAATTGGTTCTATGTTGACATCGAGTACTTGAGTACCTACTTGACAGATGGCGCTGTTGATGTACACCCCCACCTGTATAGCGATCGCTGGCGTATTCCGCCCGTAGGTTTTTTCTGTCGGGCAGCAGAGCTGACAGCTATATGATCATCGGGTAAGTATATTCAAAAATTTATTTTACTAATGAAAATAACATTTTTCGTCATAGAGAGGTCAGGTTGCTCTTATTATTATGGAAATGCCTGAAGTCTCTCATAAAGTTATCAAAAATATGCAAAAAAATGTAAATAGCAGTTTTTTACAAGGACGTACCGGTACGTCCGTAGTGGTAAAGGGATGAGTTTTGTGAAACGTACCAGTACGTCCATTGGGGGTAAAAGGGTTAAAGGAGGAGATGAGGAAAGAGATAAAGAGTTCTCATGCCTTAGTTTTTTAGGGTGTAACATTAACACACAAAATAGTTCATATGGAAACTTTACTAGCAAGTTCACCACAGAAAGTAGCTCACATGGCAACTTTACTTTTTAAAGTTTAAAGGTCACTCAAGAATTGCAGAGGTAAGAGACAATAACAAGGTCCTAGAGACTGACCATGTATGTATTATGATCAGCACCCAAGCCACTCTCCACCCAAGTTAGATCCATGAAGAACCAGGCAGTGGCTGCTGATGACACTATAGGTAGATCTATAGATTCTCCCAAATCCCCCATCTTTAGCTCACAAGGATGATGAGGTTACAGATACTACAAGAAACTGTTGAGCTTGAGCGGGTTGCAAACCCCAGTCCAGGGTTGTAAACCCCAGTCCAGGGTTGCAAACCCCAGTCCAGCAGGCCGTCAGGCAAGAATGTTTTCCATGGGCTATCACAACCAGGGTCAGGAACTAACATTCTCATGTTAATCATGCAGTCAACATTCCTCGTCTCGTGCTAAATTTAGCTGCTGCCCAGGGCTTCATCTTCACAGAGCATCCAATAGATAATAACCAGTTCTTATCCTGGATGCCCAAGCTCACCTCTAATAAGAACTCTCAGCTATAAGAGGCAGTGAACACCAAGACTGTAATTTTGCAGTTGACTGTACTAATCCAGTTGAAAATGTCTTGATGCTTGAATATGAATGGTGTGCTTTGCCATTTACCAATTGCCTCTTAACAGCCCTGCCTATGGTTAGATTTTTGCTTGCCAATTGTTTACAGGCATGTTGAGTGGCACCTAGTCTTAGAACAAGTCAGAGCAGCAGAGCTTGGAGTTGTGTTCATTATATTCTGGAAAAGTTGGACTGCCTCAGGCCATCTTTCATCCTGGGTTTGGCAGCAACTACTCAGAGGAATCAGCATATTTTTCTGAATACTGAGTATCGTGTGATGATTTTCGTTACAAACCGGGTATTTAAGCCTGTTTGCCTTCTCTGAATTTCATGGCACTGATGAAGTTGCATCATGCACACAAGAACTATTCGGTTTACTTATTAATGTGGATGCATTTATCTTTTTATTATAAAAATTGGCTTGTTTATGATTTGGTTGCAAATCAAGAATAAGTTTTGTGAAAGTAAGGCGAAAAATTGTTTCAAGTTGAAACTATTTTCCTTTTTTTTTATCATTAGTGTTTATGCCTTCTTATCATAGGTGAAATTAATATCGTATACCCGTCATTATATTTGTACCCTTTTTTATTGAATTTGATATTTATCTAGTCTTTCCTTGTATAGTTTCCTGATGTACAATTCTAATTATAGGGAAGGAGATATTTATGCTGCCCTCAAAGACTGTTTCACGGCTCTAGACATTGATCCATATCACGTAAAAGCTCATTTCAGGTAAGATTTAAGAGAATCTTTTTATCTGTGTTAAAATGATTTTTTATAGTCCTTTGACTAAGTGTTCTGAAGTGCCAATTGCTTTTATGTAATGAAATAGCTTATTCTTAAGGTGTCACTTGTTGTCCAATAGCTGCTGACTAGGTGCACAGTGATGTGTTTCTGTTCTTAACTATAATGAAATATCTTTAGATATAGTTGTAGTAATCGATAGTATATCTAAATGTTCAGCTTATGGGGTCTGTGGCAAGTAGTTTATCATCATCCAAATGTAGTATAATCAAACCACAGGGTTCTTCCTAGATTATATATGGGAGGAGAAAAACCACTGTAAGGCTAAGTTGAAGAAGTTGGATAGCTAATGAGGAAGAGACCAGAGGTAATGGGCGAAAAGGGAAATGCACTTTCTGCACATTCGTCATTGGATTTTGTGTTGCATCAGTAACATCACTAGCTCATTAAGTGCAGTACCATTTACCATTTTAATGTCAATGTGATTGCTTGTTGTGGTTTTCTACCAATTGTTTTATGATCTGCATATATGGCACTACACAATCTTTAATTCACATGGAATTTTTCCTGTATTTGGTTCATTATGCCATCTTAGTTTATTGTTGAACTTCTTGGTATGAAGCCTATACAACCATTTTTTTTTTATACTTTTCATCTTGACCTTCTTTGGTATTTTCATAGAATACTGCGAGTAATCTTTTTCAAATGAATGATTTGAAGTTCTCTGGCATCCTGAAAAAAATATGATATTTTTATTATTGTGCATCCTGGCTTCTTTCATTTAAAATAAGAGAGCTAATGCAACATGGTACTGTATAGCATTGGTGATTGTAAAATTATGAAATTCTGAAAGTGTCCCAACAATTTGATAAGTTTTATTATCCTGATTTTCTGTAATTCTAGGTTAGCTCGTTGTTTGCATCAACTTGGTCGTGACATTGAGGCCCAGGTGTGTTTAAATGAATTCAAGAAACTACATCCAGATCACAGTAATTCTCCAGCATGTACTGCCTTAGCCAATGAGATTACAACTTCATTATGCCAACAAGACGGTAAATGTAAGTCTTTGTTTTTGTGCAAATGTGTATAACTTCTCACTAAGATGGGATTTTTCTTGAAGTGAAGAATTGCCTGTAGCATTAAATGTTGATTGGCAAAATCAACTCTGACAGTGGGAAATTTTGAATGCATTTCTATAGTTCATGCCTTTAAAGTTTCATTTCTTTATGCTTTTTGAAATGTTTGATGGATAGTGCATCATAAACATATGACTTGTGTGAATGCTTAGTAGGAAACCAGCTTATTATTTATAGATTAAAGATATAATTTAGGAGTGTTTTATATAGCATATCGTATAAGATGACTCTTGTAATGTTTTATTGGTGCTCGATCAGTTTTTGAGGGGGAGAGAAATTTTGTAGTCATTAATGCTTTCGAGAGTTACTGATTCTAATGATGGTATCCTAAGATTCAGTTAGTTGAATATAAGGCATGTGCTAACAGATTAGTTTGTTTGAATGGTATAACATTTAGAAACTTTTTAAATTATAGCAAAGATTGCTGTAATACAGGTAAGTAAAAATGAGTATCCTATTTATAACAAAAGAAGGGTATGTTGCAAGCACAATGCCAGGACTATATATTTCAGCAGAAAATTGAAAGGATTCTAATGTTATTATTTTTATTATTACCTGCTAAGCTACAACCCTAGATGGCAAAGCATTATTATTTTTTCAATATTAAACTTAGCCGGTGATCATATAAGCTGCAGCTCTGCTGCCCGACAGAAAAACCTACGGTCAAAATACGCCAGCGATCGCTATGCAGGTGGGGGTGTACATCAACAGCGCCATCTGTCGAGCAGGTACTTAGTACTCCAAGTAAACAAAGAACCAATTTTCTCTCTGTCGTGCCACCGGCAAGACCTACTAAATTCGCTGTTGCTTACTGGATTGGTTTTCACAGATTTTGGTGAAGTACACATTTCTAGTTATTAGCTTTCGCTTTGCAGAGGTTATCTTCAATACTTCCTTGCATTCTTTTGTTGAATTTTGGATTATTTATTGACGACTTGGATAGATTTTGAATTCCCCTTTGACTAATTCAAGATGGCTGACCCTTCTCAAGTCCCTAAATACAGAAAGTGTAGTGCCAGGGACTGTTCAAGGCGTCTTCCGAAGGCCTCTATCGATCCGCACACCGTTTGTTCCAATTGTCGGGGTAAAACCTGTCAATTGGAAGATCGATGTGAGGAATGCGTTGGGCTTTCGGAATTCGATTTTCTCGAATTCCTGAAATATTCACGTAGGCTAGAGAGAGATAGAGTCAGGAGAAGTTCATCTCGCTCCGTTGATATTTCCTCTCCCCATGCCCCACAACCTATTCCTTCCCCTGTAGTGGTTGCTCCTGATCCCCCTTCTAGCACTCAACAACCTTCGATGGCAGATATGATGCGTGCCATCCAGGCTCTGGGTGAGAGAGTCGAGTCATTGGCGAGTGACCGTAACCAACTCATGGCAGACGTCAGGGAGTTGAAGGGTAAGAGTGCAGTGGGTAGTGACAAAGTGAGTGGTAGTGTTGTGGAAAGTGTTAGTGTTGCGCTTGAGGGTGCGTCTGTTCGTGCCTGTCGTCCTCCCAGTCCGGGACCTCTTGCAAGCTCCCAAGCCCAGGGGAGAAGCAATGTCGTACGACCAAAGGGTTCGACAGGCTTTAATCAGCGGACAGACGTTCCCTCCGTGGTTTCGGACGTATCTTACCAAGATCGCCCCACCCACAAGAAGACGAGAGAGCCCATTTATTCCTCGTCTGCGGAAGATGTTTCTCGGAAGAAACAATGGACCAAGGTCTCACGGCCTCTTAAACGCAAGTCGGTCCCTTCTGCGCAAGTCCAACGGCCCAGTTGTAGCCACTGGGTCAGTTCGGACTCGCTGCAGTCTTCCGATGACTGCACACCTCCTAAGAGAGGCAAAGCGGTACCGCAACAGGCAGTAACACCGTCTGTTGCTGCTCCTGCTACTGTAGACCCTAAGTGGTCTTTGCTGCAGACCATGCCGACGCAGTTAACGTCTTTAATGCAGGACTTTCGTGCGGAGAAGGTTGACGCTGCACCCGTTAGCCTACAACCAACCACGGTTGTGCGTCCAGTGGACGCTGAGGCTACCTTCTCCCGCACTCCAGCTGTGAGAGTCCCGCCACCCATGCGCAGTGTACCCTGCCAGCCGCATGTTGACGTTCAGCGACGCACGGAACCCTCCGTTGACGTTCGCGAGTTACAACAACAACCTAAGTTGTTTTGTTTTGACGCGGTGCGTCAACCTCCGCAACCCAGTGTGGTTACCACTACTCGCCCACAGCAGACTAGACAGTCAGGAGTAGACGCTTTGCGCCCCCGCGCTGCTATGGTTGTTGCCAGCTCACAGACTGGCCAACAGTTCCATGACGTTGCGTCCAGTGCAGTCACGCATGCACCCGTGCTGCCGGACTCAGCTGACCAGCCAATTCCTACTCCTTTGCCGCTTCCTCCTCAGTATTCAGACGATGGACTCTCTGATGATGACGACGCTGCACACCTTGACGACCCGCACACGGACATCGACGAACCCAAGACCACGCCTCCCTCCTTGGACTTTAGGAAAGTTCTTTCACTGTTCAAGGAGATGTATCCTGATCAGTTTGTTTCTGCAGCCCCACACTCTCCTCCATCTGAGTTCGCTTTAGGCACGCAGTCATCCGCGCCTGCCTTTACGAAGCTCGTCCTCGCCCGCTCGTCCAAGAGAGCTTTAAGAGTGTTGGGAGATTGGATGCAGTCCAAAAAGCACCTTGGGAAGACAGCGTTCTTGTTTCCCCCTGCGAAACTCGCTTCCAGATCGAGCGTCTGGTATGCCACGGGAGAAGTTCTCGGCTTGGGAGTTCCTGCCTCTGCCCAGGGCGACTTCTCAAGTCTAGTAGACTCTCCCCGCAGGCTAGCCATGAGACGCTCCAAGATTTGTTGGACTCCTTCAGACCTAGACCATCTGATGAAAGGAGTGTTCAGAGCCTTCGAGGTTTTTAACTTTTTGGATTGGTGTTTGGGAGCGTTGAGCAGGAAGACCTCCCCTTCTGACAAGGAAACTTCCATGCTCGTTATGTCCTGCATGGATAAGGCCATACGGGACGGTTCCAGTGAGCTTGCGGCTTCGTTCGTTTCCGGGGTCCTCAAGAAACGGGAAAACCTTTGCTCCTTCTTGTCAGCTAGAGTAACACAATGTCAGAGATCGGAACTTATGTTTGCTCCTCTCTCAAAGTGCCTTTTCCCAGAGGAGTTGATCAAGGAGATTGCTGCCTCCTTGATTCAAAAAGACGCATGACCTGGTTGCGTCATCTGCCCGCAAAGCCACCCCTTTGCCTACCGTGTCTAGACCCAGGATGGATACTCCAGCGTCAAGATTTATTCCGCCCTTTCGTGGCAGAGCCTCCAGCAGAGGAGGTGCTCGTGCCGAAGGTAAACGTGGGAGTAAGAAGAAAGGTACCAAGTCCTTTAGAGGCAGAGTCTGACTGCCACCTTCTTCAGACAGCAGTGGGAGCCAGACTCAAGAACTACTGGCAGTCCTGGGAGAACAGGGGCGCAGATGCACAATCTGTGAAGTTGCTCAGAGAAGGGTACAAGATCCCGTTCTTGCGCAAGCCCCCTCTAGCAACGACTCCCATCGACCTCTCTCCCAGGTACAGAGAGGAGGACAAGAGACTAGCTTTGAAGCAAGAGGTGTCTCTCTTACTAGAAAAGGGAGCGGTAGTCAAAGTCCGGGACCATCAATCCCCGGGCTTCTACAACCGTCTCTTCTTAGTGGTAAAGAAGACAGGAGGGTGGAGACCGGTGCTAGACGTCAGTGCTCTGAATGTCTTTGTCACAAAGCAGACGTTCGCCATGGAGACGACAAAGTCTGTTCTAGCAGCGGTCAGGAAGGAAGACTGGATGGTCTCTTTAGACCTCAAGGACGCTTACTTTCACGTCCCCATCCACCCAGATTCCCAACCTTTTCTAAGGTTCGTTTACGGGAAGGTTGTCTACCAATTTCAAGCCCTGTGCTTTGGCCTAAGCACGGCGCCTCTTGTCTTTACGAAACTGATGAGGAATATTGCCAAATTCCTGCATTTAGCAGACATCAGAGCCTCCCTCTATTTGGACGACTGGCTTCTAAGAGCTTCGTCCAGTCGTCGCTGTCTGGAGAATCTAAAGTGGACTCTAGATCTGACCAAGGAATTGGGTCTCCTGGTCAATATGGAAAAGTCCCAACTGGTCCCATCCCAAACTATAGTGTACCTAGGGATGGAGATTCACAGTCAAGCTTTTCGGGCTTTTCCGTCGGCCCCCAGAATAAGTCAAGCCCAAGGATGCATCCAGAACATGCTAAAGAAGGACCGATGTTCAGTCAGACAGTGGATGAGTCTGATAGGGACGCTTTCATCACTGGACCAGTTCATTGCGTTAGGGAGACTGCACCTCCGTCCCCTTCAATTTCACCTAGCTGTTCACTGGAGAAAGGACAAGACGCTAGAAGCGGTCTCGATCCCCATTTCCGAGAAGATGAAGTCATCACTGACTTGGTGGAAGGACAACATCTACCTCAGAGAGGGTCTGCCCCTGGCTGTTCAGACCCCCAACCACGTTCTCTTCTCGGACGCATCGGACACGGGCTGGGGTGCGACATTAGACGGTCGGGAATGCTCGGGCACTTGGAACTCGGATCAAAGAACGTTACATATCAACTGCAAGGAGCTACTGGCAATTCATCTGGCCTTGAAAAGCTTCAAGTCCCTCCTTCTAGGCAAGGTGGTGGAGGTGAACTCAGACAACACCACGGCCTTGGCGTACATCTCCAAGCAAGGAGGGACCCATTCTATGACGTTGTACGAGATCGCAAGGGACCTCCTCACCTGGTCAAGAGATCTAAACCTGTCTCTAGTAACGAGGTTCATTCAAGGCAACATGAATGTCATGGCGGACCGCCTCAGTCGGAAGGGTCAAATCATCCCAACAGAATGGACCCTACACAAGAATGTGTGCAAGAGACTATGGGCCACATGGGGCCAACCTACCATAGATCTCTTTGCAACCTCGATGACCAAGAGGCTCCCAAATTATTGCTCGCCAATCCCGGACCCAGCAGCAGTTCATATAGATGCTTTTCTTCTGGATTGGTCCCATCTAGACCTTTATGCATTCCCCCCGTTCAAGATTGTCAACAAGGTACTGCAGAAGTTCGCCTCTCACGAAGGGACAAGGTTGACGTTGGTTGCTCCCCTCTGGCCCGCGAGAGAATGGTTCACCGAGGTACTGCAATGGCTGGTGGACGTTCCCAGAACTCTTCCTCTAAGAGTGGACCTTCTACGTCAGCCACACGTAAAGAAGGTACACCCAAGCCTCCACGCTCTTCGTCTGACTGCCTTCAGACTATCGAAAGACTCTCGAGAGCTAGAGGCTTTTCGAAGGAGGCAGCCAGGGCGATTGCTAGAGCAAGGAGGACATCCACTCTTAGAGTCTACCAGTCGAAGTGGGAAGTCTTCCGAAGCTGGTGCAAGTCGGTATCAGTATCCTCAACCAGTACCTCTGTAACCCAAATAGCTGACTTCCTATTATACCTGAGGAAGGAAAGATCTCTTTCAGCTCCCACGATCAAAGGTTACAGAAGCATGTTGGCAGCAGTCTTCCGTCACAGAGGCTTAGATCTTTCCAACAACAAAGATCTACAGGACCTCCTTAAGTCTTTTGAGACCTCGAAGGAGCGTCGTTTGGCCACACCAGGTTGGAATTTAGACGTGGTACTAAGATTCCTTATGTCAGAAAGGTTCGAGCCACTACAATCAGCCTCCTTTAAAGATCTCACTTTAAAGACTCTTTTCCTCGTCTGCTTAGCAACAGCTAAAAGAGTCAGTGAGATACACGCCTTCAGCAGGAACATCGGATTTTCATCTGAAACGGCTACATGTTCTTTACAGCTTGGTTTTCTAGCCAAAAACGAACTACCTTCTCGTCCTTGGCCGAAATCGTTCGATATTCCAAGCCTTTCTAATTTGGTTGGAAATGAACTAGAAAGAGTCTTATGCCCTGTTAGAGCTCTTAAGTTCTATTTAAGACGAACTAAACCTTTACGAGGACAGTCAGAAGCTTTATGGTGTGCTATTAAGAAACCTTCTTTACCTATGTCAAAGAATGCAGTTTCCTATTATATCAGACTGTTGATACGAGAAGCTCATTCCCATCTGAATGAGGAAGACCATGCTTTGCTGAAGGTAAGGACACATGAAGTTAGAGCTGTCGCAACTTCAGTGGCCTTTAAACAAAACAGATCTCTGCAGAGTATAATGGACGCAACCTATTGGAGAAGCAAGTCAGTGTTCGCGTCTTTTTATCTTAAAGATGTCCAGTCTCTTTACGAGAACTGCTACACCCTGGGACCATTCGTAGCAGCGAGTGCAGTAGTGGGTGAGGGCTCAACCACTACATTCCCCTAATTCCATAACCTTTTTTAATCTTTCTCTTGAAATGTTTTTATTGTTGTTTTTTGGGTTGTCCGGAAGGCTAAGAAGCCTTTCGCATCCTGGTTGATTTGGCGGGTGGTCAAATTCTTTTCTTGAGAAGCGCCTAGATTAGAGGTTTTGATGAGGTCCTTTAGTATGGGTTGCAACCCTTGATACTTCAGCTCCTAGGAGTCGCTCAGCATCCTAAGAGGATCGCGAGGCTCAGTAAGGAAGACGTACTTAAAAAGGCAGAGTAATTGTTCAAGTCGACTTCCTTACCAGGTACTTATTTATTTTATGTTTGTTATTTTGAATAACTGCTAAAATGAAATACAAAATACTTAGCTCATAATAATGTAATCATGTAATGCTGGTCTCTACCCACCCCCCTGGGTGTGAATCAGCTTATATGATCACCGGCTAAGTTTAATATTGAAAAATGTTATTTTTATTAATAAAATAAATTTTTGAATATACTTACCCGATGATCATATATTAAAGGACCCTCCCCTCCTCCCCAATAGAGACCCAGTGGACCGAGGAGAAAATTGGTTCTTTGTTTACTTGGAGTACTAAGTACCTGCTCGACAGATGGCGCTGTTGATGTACACCCCCACCTGCATAGCGATCGCTGGCGTATTTTGACCGTAGGTTTTTCTGTCGGGCAGCAGAGCTGCAGCTTATATGATCACCGGGTAAGTATATTCAAAAATTTATTTTATTAATAAAAATAACATATTACCAGCTAAGCTACAACCCTAGATGCCAAAGCAGAATGCTATAGGCCCTAGGGCTCCCATAGGGCAAAGTAGCCTAGTGAGGAAAGGAAATAAATAAACTACAAGAGAAGTACAGAATGTTCCCAACGTGCAAACATTAGTTGATACAAACATAAATCCTACTGAAAATAATGATTATTAGATAAAGAGTACTGTAATAAAACAATGTCAGGCTGGGAGGAACGTAGAGAGGAGAGGTCCCCTTTTTCTGTTTCATTTGTTTGATGTCGGCTACCCCCCAAAATTGGGGGGAAGTGCCTTGGTATATATATGTAAGTAAAATGACATTTGTGATAACCTGATATCTATTTCACATGAAACACGACTATTTGTTGACTTTTGTAGCTGGAAATCATAGGCATAAGATTCAGGTTAGGTCTACCCTAGGCCACAGTTTAACAAATTTCGTCTTATAAACAGCTTTTTGGAACCTATTATGTTTGTAAGTTCAGGACCTTCTTTAATGAACTATTAAGATAAAACACTTTAAGAACATCCTGTTCTATAAGGTGTGACTGTTGGATGGATGTTAAGACTCATGGCCAGAGTATGATAGGAAAATCAAACTAAATGGGGAAGTTGAGAGTGATATGGTTTCCAGCCTTTCGAACATAAACAGAGATACTTTATTTGAAGAAAGATTTGACATTTAATAGTAAGAAAATTGTAGATTGGAAAGTACTAGAAAGGACAAATATCAGTATGAATGGCCTTAAAATCATGGAAGAAGGGTATAGAGGAAATATGTATTCAGTCAAGAAATTTTCAAGACAGGAGAAAATCATGTTAATGGTGAAGGTAAAGAGCAATTTATATTTACCTTAATTTCTGCCTTACCTTTGTACAGTTTTACATTAAAGAATGTCTATTGGAAAGCTAGGTCATGCAATTGACTCAGGATTTTCTAAACATTTAAGTAGCCAATAGTATTTTTTCTGCGTTTATAGAAAATTAATGCATGGAATGTAATGCTTGGGTATTGTGAAGGATGGAGTAAGCATCACTCCCTAAAAATATTTAGTCTTTCTGCAACTATAACCTCTATATCATGCCTTTCTTAAGTATGTGTAAGGTTTCTTTACTTGAGAACATAATTTTGATTGATGTTTCTTGGTATATTTATTTTGGTAACTTTTTATTTTTTTCTTGTTAGCTGGTTTTATGTACCAGATATCTTAGTTTAGTATAAGGATCGGTGTTACTCCTCGTTGCTCTATGCTTTCCTTGTTTTATATTCATTAAATAGGAATTTTCAATATTAAACTTAGCCGGTGATCATATAAGCTGCAGCTCTGCTGCCCGACAGAAAAACCTACGGTCAAAATACGCCAGCGATCGCTATGCAGGTGGGGGTGTACATCAACAGCGCCATCTGTCGAGCAGGTACTTAGTACTCCAAGTAAACAAAGAACCAATTTTCTCTCTGTCGTGCCACCGGCAAGACCTACTAAATTCGCTGTTGCTTACTGGATTGGTTTTCACAGATTTTGGTGAAGTACACATTTCTAGTTATTAGCTTTCGCTTTGCAGAGGTTATCTTCAATACTTCCTTGCATTCTTTTGTTGAATTTTGGATTATTTGTTGACGACTTGGATAGATTTTGAATTCCCCTTTGACTAATTCAAGATGGCTGACCCTTCTCAAGTCCCTAAATACAGAAAGTGTAGTGCCAGGGACTGTTCAAGGCGTCTTCCGAAGGCCTCTATCGATCCGCACACCGTTTGTTCCAATTGTCGGGGTAAAACCTGTCAATTGGAAGATCGATGTGAGGAATGCGTTGGGCTTTCGGAATTCGATTTTCTCGAATTCCTGAAATATTCACGTAGGCTAGAGAGAGATAGAGTCAGGAGAAGTTCATCTCGCTCCGTTGATATTTCCTCTCCCCATGCCCCACAACCTATTCCTTCCCCTGTAGTGGTTGCTCCTGATCCCCCTTCTAGCACTCAACAACCTTCGATGGCAGATATGATGCGTGCCATCCAGGCTCTGGGTGAGAGAGTCGAGTCATTGGCGAGTGACCGTAACCAACTCATGGCAGACGTCAGGGAGTTGAAGGGTAAGAGTGCAGTGGGTAGTGACAAAGTGAGTGGTAGTGTTGTGGAAAGTGTTAGTGTTGCGCTTGAGGGTGCGTCTGTTCGTGCCTGTCGTCCTCCCAGTCCGGGACCTCTTGCAAGCTCCCAAGCCCAGGGGAGAAGCAATGTCGTACGACCAAAGGGTTCGACAGGCTTTAATCAGCGGACAGACGTTCCCTCCGTGGTTTCGGACGTATCTTACCAAGATCGCCCCACCCACAAGAAGACGAGAGAGCCCATTTATTCCTCGTCTGCGGAAGATGTTTCTCGGAAGAAACAATGGACCAAGGTCTCACGGCCTCTTAAACGCAAGTCGGTCCCTTCCGCGCAAGTCCAACGGCCCAGTTGTAGCCACTGGGTCAGTTCGGACTCGCTGCAGTCTTCCGATGACTGCACACCTCCTAAGAGAGGCAAAGCGGTACCGCAACAGGCAGTAACACCGTCTGTTGCCGCTCCTGCTACTGTAGACCCTAAGTGGTCTTTGCTGCAGACCATGCAGACGCAGTTAACGTCTTTAATGCAGGACTTTCGTGCGGAGAAGGTTGACGCTGCACCCGTTAGCCTACAACCAACCACGGTTGTGCGTCCAGTGGACGCTGAGGCTACCTTCTCCCGCACTCCAGCTGTGAGAGTCCCGCCACCCATGCGCAGTGTACCCTGCCAGCCGCATGTTGACGTTCAGCGACGCACGGAACCCTCCGTTGACGTTCGCGAGTTACAACAACAACCTAAGTTGTTTTGTTTTGACGCGGTGCGTCAACCTCCGCAACCCAGTGTGGTTACCACTACTCGCCCACAGCAGACTAGACAGTCAGGAGTAGACGCTTTGCGCCCCCGCGCTGCTATGGTTGTTGCCAGCTCACAGACTGGCCAACAGTTCCATGACGTTGCGTCCAGTGCAGTCACGCATGCACCCGTGCTGCCGGACTCAGCTGACCAGCCAATTCCTACTCCTTTGCCGCTTCCTCCTCAGTATTCAGACGATGGACTCTCTGATGATGACGACGCTGCACACCTTGACGACCCGCACACGGACATCGACGAACCCAAGACCACGCCTCCCTCCTTGGACTTTAGGAAAGTTCTTTCACTGTTCAAGGAGATGTATCCTGATCAGTTTGTTTCTGCAGCCCCACGCTCTCCTCCATCTGAGTTCGCTTTAGGCACGCAGTCATCCGCGCCTGCCTTTACGAAGCTCGTCCTCGCCCGCTCGTCCAAGAGAGCTTTAAGAGTGTTGGGAGATTGGATGCAGTCCAAAAAGCACCTTGGGAAGACAGCGTTCTTGTTTCCCCCTGCGAAACTCGCTTCCAGATCGAGCGTCTGGTATGCCACGGGAGAAGTTCTCGGCTTGGGAGTTCCTGCCTCTGCCCAGGGCGACTTCTCAAGTCTAGTAGACTCTCCCCGCAGGCTAGCCATGAGACGCTCCAAGATTTGTTGGACTCCTTCAGACCTAGACCATCTGATGAAAGGAGTGTTCAGAGCCTTCGAGGTTTTTAACTTTTTGGATTGGTGTTTGGGAGCGTTGAGCAGGAAGACCTCCCCTTCTGACAAGGAAACTTCCATGCTCGTTATGTCCTGCATGGACAAGGCCATACGGGACGGTTCCAGTGAGCTTGCGGCTTCGTTCGTTTCCGGGGTCCTCAAGAAACGGGAAAACCTTTGCTCCTTCTTGTCAGCTGGAGTAACACAATGTCAGAGATCGGAACTTATGTTTGCTCCTCTCTCAAAGTGCCTTTTCCCAGAGGAGTTGATCAAGGAGATTGCTGCCTCCTTGATTCAAAAAGACACGCATGACCTGGTTGCGTCCTCTGCCCGCAAAGCCACCCCTTTGCCTACCGTGTCTAGACCCAGGATGGATACTCCAGCGTCAAGATTTATTCCGCCCTTTCGTGGCAGAGCCTCCAGCAGAGGAGGTGCTCGTGCCGAAGGTAAACGTGGGAGTAAGAAGAAAGGTACCAAGTCCTTTAGAGGCAGAGTCTGACTGCCACCTTCTTCAGACAGCAGTGGGAGCCAGACTCAAGAACTACTGGCAGTCCTGGGAGAACAGGGGCGCAGATGCACAATCTGTGAAGTTGCTCAGAGAAGGGTACAAGATCCCGTTCTTGCGCAAGCCCCCTCTAGCAACGACTCCCATCGACCTCTCTCCCAGGTACAGAGAGGAGGACAAGAGACTAGCTTTGAAGCAAGAGGTGTCTCTCTTACTAGAAAAGGGAGCGGTAGTCAAAGTCCGGGACCATCAATCCCCGGGCTTCTACAACCGTCTCTTCTTAGTGGTAAAGAAGACAGGAGGGTGGAGACCGGTGCTAGACGTCAGTGCTCTGAATGTCTTTGTCACAAAGCAGACGTTCGCCATGGAGACGACAAAGTCTGTTCTAGCAGCGGTCAGGAAGGAAGACTGGATGGTCTCTTTAGACCTCAAGGACGCTTACTTTCACGTCCCCATCCACCCAGATTCCCAACCTTTTCTAAGGTTCGTTTACGGGAAGGTTGTCTACCAATTTCAAGCCCTGTGCTTTGGCCTAAGCACGGCGCCTCTTGTCTTTACGAAACTGATGAGGAATATTGCCAAATTCCTGCATTTAGCAGACATCAGAGCCTCCCTCTATTTGGACGACTGGCTTCTAAGAGCTTCGTCCAGTCGTCGCTGTCTGGAGAATCTAAAGTGACTCTAGATCTGACCAAGGAATTGGGTCTCCTGGTCAATATGGAAAAGTCCCAACTGGTCCCATCCCAAACTATAGTGTACCTAGGGATGGAGATTCACAGTCAAGGTTTTCGGGCTTTTCCATCGGCCCCCAGAATAAGTCAAGCCCAAGGATGCATCCAGAACATGCTAAAGAAGGACCGATGTTCAGTCAGACAGTGGATGAGTCTGATAGGGACGCTTTCATCACTGGACCAGTTCATTGCGTTAGGGAGACTGCACCTCCGTCCCCTTCAATTTCACCTAGCTGTTCACTGGAGAAAGGACAAGACGCTAGAAGCGGTCTCGATCCCCATTTCCGAGAAGATGAAGTCATCACTGACTTGGTGGAAGGACAACATCTACCTCAGAGAGGGTCTGCCCCTGGCTGTTCAGACCCCCAACCACGTTCTCTTCTCGGACGCATCAGACACGGGCTGGGGTGCGACATTAGACGGTCGGGAATGCTCGGGCACTTGGAACTCGGATCAAAGGACGTTACATATCAACTGCAAGGTGCTACTGGCAGTTCATCTGGCCTTGAAAAGCTTCAAGTCCCTCCTTCTAGGCAAGGTGGTGGAGGTGAACTCAGACAACACCACGGCCTTGGCGTACATCTCCAAGCAAGGAGGGACCCATTCTATGACGTTGTACGAGATCGCAAGGGACCTCCTCACCTGGTCAAGAGATCTAAACCTGTCTCTAGTAACGAGGTTCATTCAAGGCAACATGAATGTCATGGCGGACCGCCTCAGTCGGAAGGGTCAAATCATCCCAACAGAATGGACCCTACACAAGAATGTGTGCAAGAGACTATGGGCCACATGGGGCCAACCTACCATAGATCTCTTTGCAATCTCGATGACCAAGAGGCTCCCAAATTATTGCTCGCCAATCCCGGACCCAGCAGCAGTTCATATAGATGCTTTTCTTCTGGATTGGTCCCATCTAGACCTTTATGCATTCCCCCCGTTCAAGATTGTCAACAAGGTACTGCAGAAGTTTGCCTCTCACGAAGGGACAAGGTTGACGTTGGTTGCTCCCCTCTGGCCCGCGAGAGAATGGTTCACCGAGGTACTGCAATGGCTGGTGGACGTTCCCAGAACTCTTCCTCTAAGAGTGGACCTTCTACGTCAGCCACACGTAAAGAAGGTACACCCAAGCCTCCACGCTCTTCGTCTGACTGCCTTCAGACTATCGAAAGACTCTCAAGAGCTAGAGGCTTTTCGAAGGAGGCAGCCAGGGCGATTGCTAGAGCAAGGAGGACATCCACTCTTAGAGTCTACCAGTCGAAGTGGGAAGTCTTCCGAAGCTGGTGCAAGTCGGTATCAGTATCCTCAACCAGTACCTCTGTAACCCAAATAGCTGACTTCCTATTATACCTGAGGAAGGAAAGATCTCTTTCAGCTCCCACGATCAAAGGTACAGAAGCATGTTGGCAGCAGTCTTCCGTCACAGAGGCTTAGATCTTTCCAACAACAAAGATCTACAGGACCTCCTTAAGTCTTTTGAGACCTCGAAGGAGCGTCGTTTGGCCACACCAGGTTGGAATTTAGACGTGATACTAAGATTCCTTATGTCAGAAAGGTTCGAGCCACTACAATCAGCCTCCTTTAAAGATCTCACTTTAAAGACTCTTTTCCTCGTCTGCTTAGCAACAGCTAAAAGAGTCAGTGAGATACACGCCTTCAGCAGGAACATCGGATTTTCATCTGAAACGGCTACATGTTCTTTACAGCTTGGTTTTCTAGCCAAAAACGAACTACCTTCTCGTCCTTGGCCGAAATCGTTCGATATTCCAAGCCTTTCTAATTTGGTTGGAAATGAACTAGAAAGAGTCTTATGCCCTGTTAGAGCTCTTAAGTTCTATTTAAGACGAACTAAACCTTTACGAGGACAGTCAGAAGCTTTATGGTGTGCTATTAAGAAACCTTCTTTACCTATGTCAAAGAATGCAGTTTCCTATTATATCAGACTGTTGATACGAGAAGCTCATTCCCATCTGAATGAGGAAGACCATGCTTTGCTGAAGGTAAGGACACATGAAGTTAGAGCTGTCGCAACTTCAGTGGCCTTTAAACAAAACAGATCTCTGCAGAGTATAATGGACGCAACCTATTGGAGAAGCAAGTCAGTGTTCGCGTCTTTTTATCTTAAAGATGTCCAGTCTCTTTACGAGAACTGCTACACCCTGGGACCATTCGTAGCAGCGAGTGCAGTAGTGGGTGAAGGCTCAACCACTACATTCCCCTAATTCCATAACCTTTTTTAATCTTTCTCTTGAAATGTTTTTATTGTTGTTTTTTGGGTTGTCCGGAAGGCTAAGAAGCCTTTCGCATCCTGGTTGATTTGGCGGGTGGTCAAATTCTTTTCTTGAGAAGCGCCTAGATTAGAGGTTTTGATGAGGTCCTTTAGTATGGGTTGCAACCCTTGATACTTCAGCTCCTAGGAGTCGCTCAGCATCCTAAGAGGATCGCGAGGCTCAGTAAGGAAGACGTACTTAAAAAGGCAGAGTAATTGTTCAAGTCGACTTCCTTACCAGGTACTTATTTATTTTATGTTTGTTATTTTGAATAACTGCTAAAATGAAATACAAAATACTTAGCTCATAATAATGTAAACATGTAATGCTGGTCTCTACCCACCCCCCTGGGTGTGAATCAGCTTATATGATCACCGGCTAAGTTTAATATTGAAAAATGTTATTTTTATTAATAAAATAAATTTTTGAATATACTTACCCGGTGATCATATATTAAAGGACCCTCCCTTCCTCCCCAATAGAGACCCAGTGGACCGAGGAGAAAATTGGTTCTGTGTTGACATGGAGTACTAAGTACCTGCTCGACAGATGGCGCTGTTGATGTACACCCCCACCTGCATAGCGATCGCTGGCGTATTTTGACCGTAGGTTTTTCTGTCGGGCAGCAGAGCTGCAGCTTATATGATCACCGGGTAAGTATATTCAAAAATTTATTTTATTAATAAAAATAACATTTCTAATTTACAGAAACTTGTTTCCCTAAGTTAATGTTATTTGGCTTGTGAATCAATAATAGTATAGATTTTTTATATTGTTAGTTATAAGGTATTACTATGTGATTTTGATGACACTTTTTTTTGTACAGTTGGGAATAATGAAGGTGATAGTGATGACGAACAGTTATTGGGAGGACCCTTCTCCTTGCCTACCCCAAGCCCACAAGAGCAAGATTGGAGATCCAGAGCCACAGATTATCATAAATCCTATTGCGGGCATTGCAATACAACAACAGATATCAAGGAGGCCGCATTCCTTGGAAGGTAGGTTTTTTATTGTTACTATCTTTTAGATTATTTTTGGTGTTTTGCTCAGACCAGTTATTATATATAGTCCCTATCTACATTCTTGTGCTCTTCCCCTTAGCTGCAAAATTCCATGGATAATAGGAGACATGAACATTTAAGATATTTACTAAACAATTGTGAATATTCTGTTCTGTCTTAATGATATATTCAACTCTTATAGTGCACTGGCAATATCTCTCATATATAGTTCCTGATATGTTGTACTACACTAAACTTCTGAGAGTGAAAAATACCATTACTTTATACTGTATATTGTTGTAGTAATAACATGATACTTTTCCTGAATGAGGATAATGAGAATAATAGCAAAACAATAAGGAAAACTTAACAAATATACAATAACTTGATCACCAAAATCTGCTAACTATTTGGCATGCATGCTATTTGATGTCCATATGTTTAAAATTTTTTTAATGAAAATTATTAAAAATCGCACTAGAATATATGCTACTGTACAGTAAATCAACCTTATCTGCAGTCATTATGCTTTATTCCTTTTTTAAAGTGTATTTTAGTTCGATATTATTATTAACCCTTTAACCCCCAGGCTATTTGGAAATTTCCAACCCTTAACCCCCAGGGGGTTATTTTTTCCCAGCACATTTTGCAGTATATTTTTTTTTAATTGCTCTAACAGCCTTAATTTTTGTCATAGAGAGGTCAGGTTGGTCTCATTCTCTTGGAAAATGCCGGATTTTTTTCAAAAAATTATCAAAAATATGAAAAAAATCATTTTTATAGCATTTTTTTGCAAGGACGAACCGGTACGTCCATGGGGGTAAAGGGATGGCTTTTGTGAAACGTACCAGTACGTCCTTTGGGGGTAAAAGGGTTAATAGCTAACCTACAACCCTAGCTGGAAAAGCAAGATGCTATAAGCCCAAGGTCTCCAACAGGGAAAAATAGCCCAGTAAGGAAAGGATAGAAGGAAATAAACAAACGACATGGGAGACAATGAACAATTAAAATAAAATATTTTAAAAACAGTAATAACAACATACTGTAGTATATTTATAAAGAAACCTGTTTAGTTTGACGGCCTACGTATTAAAAATGCTTACCTTTACAGCAAGGATGCTTACTATTGCGAGAAAAAACTTTAGATAATCAAATATAAGTAAGGGAAATAAAATGCATTGCAAATTAATATACTGTTATTAATTTTTTTTTTCCACATATGGCTGTTGCATGGTTTAAGTATAAGTAGCTACTCGCTAATTAGGGTAATCAGCTGCCTGAAAACTTGAAATTGTCGGTCAGTAAAATGTGAAGAAAATCAATAAATAGATTATAGAATGCTAATTAACTTATATGTCAGTAATATGCGAAGAAAATCGATAAATATATTATAGAATACTAATTCAATTAACATTTAAAATGCATGAACTCATATTACATTCATAGCTGAGGGAAAACAATGCTGGTTTTGAACACACACTCGGAAGGCATCTGGTTTGTGTGGTGGTTGGTTACTATACTTCAAGGTTTGCAGAAGTTTCTCGGCCTCCTTTCTTTATCAAAGCTCGTTTTTCATTGTTGACTATCATATATCCCTTCAGTGGTGTATGGCCTTCAGGGTCTTACCTAGCCAACCTGTTCCAGTGGGACAAGAGATTTGTACCAATCCTACTTTGTGGCTGAATGAAGATACTTTCAGTGGGAGGTTTTTTTTTTTCCTTTCTTTTTTATTATTATTATTCGTGGCCTCCAGGCATGAAACTGTTCTCAGACAAGTCAACAGAAAAAAGGCAAACTTTGGGGGGTAGCCGACATCAACAAAAGAAACAAAACAAAAAAGGGGACCTCTACTCTCTACGTTCCTCCAGCCTAACAAGGGACGCAACCGAGTTCAGCTGGTACTGCTAGGGTGCCACAGCCCACCCTCCCACATTATCCACCACAGATGAAGCTTCATAATGCAGTAAAACAAATAAACATTGGAATACAGTATAGGTTATCATAGAATAAAATTCCATGTTTATCCAATGGTGACAAATCTCATATGCAGCTACTGAGGGATGATTCAATGCCTTGTAGTGAAGGGGTTATAGGACGAAAATGTGTATATGTGCAAGAACATATCACAAATTTTATAAGTAATTTGTATTTTTCCTAACTATTCAACCCCGAGTTCTTCAAGTTACACTTCCTGCCTCATCCACCCCACAATTACTAGATGAAGGTCAAAGTTGCTAGTCAGAGGGCGGGCCTTCCCCTCCACCCGCCAGTAACTACCGACACCTCATTTTAATTTTTAAGAGCTTAGTTTCCAGCTTCTTGCAATAGTACTCCTGTTAAAGGAGTCAGTTTTATATACCTTGGAAAAGGAGAATTATTTAGAATTTGTGATTTGTTCCGTAACCAAAATACAAACCACGCTATTTACACAGGGTTTACCTTTTAGCGCAGCTGAAATGGCGACCCATTAGAATTTAACGAGGGTGTATTACCCCCGCGCTAGTTAGCGGGGGGGGGGGGGGGGGGTTAGGGGAGTGGTAGCTAGCTACCCCTCCCCTCCCTCACACACAGATGAATGCCCACATTCACTTTTGGCTCGGACTGTGACAGACGTCTCTGTCTTGGTCCTCTCTTGGCAGCCATTGTTTGTTTTGTCTTTACTTAATCGCTTATTTTTCATTTACTCAATATATATGTAAACATGTTTTCATGTTTGTATACATATTTGAGTATAGAAATCAGTAAGTTTCCTTTTCAGATTTGTGTGTGTAGTGTACTTATCTACGTGGTGTCCTCGGCAGTTGGCCGCCACGGCGTTATGGGTGGCGATCGAGTTTGACTTATGTCTTCCTCTCTCTCTCTCTCTCTCTCTCTTGAGGTCGTTCACCCTTTTACTACGTGTTACTACGCCCTTGTAGCTTCCTTTCCGTGTGGGGGGGTTGCTACGCCGTACGTTTGTCTCAATTAGTTTATGAATCTAATTGTATTTGTTGATTTTTCAGCTTTGTAGAACGATTCCTTTCGGGGTTTTCGTTCTTTCTTTAGTGTTCATTCATTTTTAAATTACATAATTACATAGTTACATAATTATAATTGTTATAATTCTGTTTTGGTTACAGCTCTCCTTCCGTGAGTGTAAGTGGTTGTGAGGGCACGTGCCTGTTGTGTAATTCTTGTTTCCTTTCCCTCGGGATTCCTCTTCGAAGCCTTCCCGGGGGAATGAATGTGTACTAATGTTTTTTTGTTTTATTTTTTTACAGTCACCGATCTAGTTCGTTTCTGTAATATGGCAACGGTGTGAGCTGTCTTGTTGAGTCCTGGGGATTCGGCTGTTGCTGCCTCCCCCCTTGGGCGTGTCTCCTTCTACTGGAAGTACTCCCGTGACGACGGACAGCTCTCCAGTTCATTTTAGAACTCTCAGGAGGCTTGCCTCCTTGGGGAGGTAACTTTCCTTCCGAGGGAAGTTTTTCCTGTCCAGGCTTGAGTTTTTCCCCTTATGGAGGGTTCTCCTCTTGCCTTTTTTTTCGTGGGACTATGCTCTTGGTGCTGAGCAGTCACACCTGCAGTTTTGCTCAAGGGGCTGGGCAACTGCAGGAGCTCCTCTTCGGAGGATTGCTCCTTTTAGGTCACTGCTGACCAGTCTCTTCTACGAAGTGTTTCTCTTTCGTTCGCGAGAGAGTACACTCGTAGAGACTCCTCTTCGGAGGTTTCTTCTGTTGCTGTTGCTGTTGGCCTCCCTCGCCATAAGGCCCACCGTCCGCCTCGTCGTAAGGGCCTCTCATCTCCCTATAAGGGTGCTTGAGGCGCCTTTTTTGATCTCCGTTTGCAGCCTACAACTCCTTTTTCTCGATCTTCCGACTTGGTGCAAATGGACAGCAGTCTGATCTCGTCTTCCGACGGGCAACGGTCTTCCCGACGGACAACGGTCTTCCCGACGGACAGCGGTCTTCCGACGGACATCAGTCTCCCGGCGGACAACGATCCCTTCGGGGCAAAGGGTTGCCTCCCACGGGGGTTCTTCCCTTGCGTGTCAGGGTTTCCCTGCGCGCCCTTCTGCTGTGTTCTCTCCTGCTCCTGCTCAGTGTTAACGCACAGGCGCTCTTCTGCTCATCAGCGCTCTCCTGTTCGTCAGCGCTTTCATGATGATCATCCCTGCTGTTCCTGTTGGTTCCTGTTACGCGCCCACGTTCGCCCTCGCGATCTAGAACTTCGGTTCAGGTCGGGGTCAAGGACTCTTCTTCTATACGCAGGCTTCCACGCGTAGCCTTCTGCTCGTCAGCGATCATCAGCTCGTCAGCAATCATCAGCTCGTCAGCAATCATCAGCTCGCCAGCGATCATCAGCTCGCCAGCGATCATCAGCTCACCAGCGATCACCTGTCTCTCGGCGATCTCCGGATCGCCCGCGTGTGTTACAGCCGGCACGCCAACGTTCTCCAACTCTTCTGAAGGAACATGGTTCGCCAGCTACTAGCTCACCTGCGGATGCTGATCGCCATCGCGCGACCCTCAACTGCGGATGCTGATCGCCATCGCGCGACCCTCAACTGCGGATGCTGATCGCCATCGCGCGACCCTCAACTGCGGATGCTGATCGCCATCGCGCGACCCTCAACTGCGGATGCTGATCGCCATCGCGCGACCCTCAACTGCGGATGCTGATCGCCATCGCGCGACCCTCAACTGCGGATGCTGATCGCCATCGCGCGACCCTCAACTGCGGATGCTGATCGCCATCGCGCGACCCTCAACTGCGGATGCTGATCGCCATCGCGCGACCCTCAACTGCGGATGCTGATCGCCATCGCGCGACCCTCAACTGCGGATGCTGATCGCCATCGCGCGACCCTCAACTGCGGATGCTGCTCGCCATCGCGCGACCGCCCACCTGCAGAGGCTGCTCGCCATCGCGCGACCGCCCACCTGCAGAGGCTGCTCGCCATCGCGCGACCGCCCACCTGCAGAGGCTGCTCGCCATCGCGCGACCGCCCACCTGCGCATGCTGCTCGCCATCGCGCGACCGCCCACCTGCGCAGGCTGCTCGCCATCGCGCGACAGCCCACCTGCAGAGGCTGCTCGCCATCGCGCGACCGCCCATCTGCGCATGCTGATCGCCATCGCGCGACCGCCCATCTGCGCATGCTGATCGCCATCGCGCGACCGCCCTCCTTCCTGCGCATGCTGCGCGCGATCGCCCTCCTGCACATGCTGCTCGCGATCGCTCACCTTCGCATATTGCTCGCCAACGCTCACCTGCGCATGCTGCTCGACCATCACGTCGGGATAACACAACGCGCCATCGCCAACCTGCGCGTTAGAGCTCACCACCGATCGCTTGTTGATCCATATCGCCAGCGGTCTTCCTCGCCCACGCGGCAGCGCGTTTCCTCGCCATCGCGCTAACGCTTGCGTTCGCTGCCTCGGACTCGCGCTCATCCACCTGCCCACCCTCACGACCGCTCGCCCGCGCGACCGCTCGCCTGTGCGCCCGCGCGACTGCTCGCCTGCGCGACCATTCGCCTGCGCGCCCACACGCCCACACGCCCACGTGCCTGCACGTCTTCGCTCATGCGCGTCCGCGCCCATGCTCTCCAATGTTCGCCCACGCGCGAACCAACGGTTTTCCATCACACGGACGGATGGTGTTCCGTCGCGCGAACCTACAGTGTTTCTTCGCACAAACGTCGGCTTTTTTCTTGCAGTATCCATTGCTCGTCTATGGGTTATCGCTCGCCGACCACCAGCTCTCGCCATTCCTACCACGCTCGCCCTTCCTACCACGCTCGCCCTCCTTCAACGCTCCTTCGCTCACCTTCGTTTGCGTTACCGCGCATGGGCGCTTCCACGTTCGCCCACGCGGAAAATCTTTGAATTACCGTCGCGCGAGCTCCAGGGCGATTGCGACCACGATTCCCAATGGGGTTTTCGCAGCATGGCCAGCCTGGCGAGTTCTTCTGGAGCGTATTTCCAGAACACGGCCTCACCCCGTAAACGCAGAGCATGGCACTTGCAAGAATAGGAGAAACTTAAGGGAGATCTGAGCAACACTCCTCTTTCCTGAACCTGGTTAGCCCTTCCCCGTCATTCCCTGGAAGGATTTTTGGCGGGGGGGCTTTCCGTTCTAGATTTCTCCATCGGACAAGGGGTGACTGCTTACCCCTTCCTCTGGGAGCTTACCAGGTTCTTTCCCTCCTCGGTTACGGCCCGAGGTTTGGTTCAAGGAAGCTACAGGAAGAGCATGGGTACTTTCCTCCTCTCGAGCTCAGGCACCTTGGCCTTTCGTCGTTAAGTATCTAACTTGCGGACAAGCTCGATGTTGTACCATCTGGATGCGCTGACTGAGGGCTTCCTTCGGGTGTCTCATCTGTGGAGGTCGACGACCTCAGACACCCTTCCATCCTTGAGAAGAGTTTGTTTGTGCCCAAGGACAGAGACTTAGACAGCGGCTGTGCGGAGGAAATCGACTTCCGTTTTCACTCCTCCAAGGCGCTTTCTTCCAGACTCTGCAGAGCTCCAGCGCCCTTTTCTTTCAATCACGTCGGCCTAAGTTATTGGCTACGACAACTGGGACAAGGTGTCCAATTGCAGTTTCCTCCTGTCAGGAACAGATGGCACGGGAGACTCCCCCGGGGGGGCATAGTCCTAAAAGGAGTTCACGAACTCTAGGATTGCAGGTTTTTCTCTGGGAGGATGCTTAAGGTTACTCATCCGAATGACAGCTTCCCGATGCCCATTCCCGCACAATCTCTGTGATCAGCCAAGGATAGCGCGCCTGCCGTCTCTGTCAGCGAATTCAGTGTCTCTAAACCTTTATGCCATAGCGTCAGCAGAGTTGCCCGGTTGGGCAGAATGATCCATACCTTAGGTGAAGGTCTTCCTTAGGATCATCGACGGCTTCACCCCCGGCCTCCTCAGTCGATCCTTTCTTGTAAGAAAGGATCTGAGAGGGGATGTCCTTAGTCGACCTCTCAGCCCTGATCAAGTTTGTCGAACAAACTTCGGCCAGCGTAGACCAGCAGAATCGATCAGACTGGTAACGAGGCGACAGGACTCCTTAAACCCTAGATCGGAAGGACGGGTACTTTCAGTTTCCATTCCTTCCATCTTCCAGGGTGCTCGTCGAATTCAGCCTAGACTGCAAGTATTCCTGCTTATGATGCAGTGTGGCTATCCCGCCGTGGCATAGCAGGTTTGTTTCCCCAGAGAACTCTCCCTGCCTTCCTCTTGGCCGCTCAGGTGCAGGCCTCCGCCTCCACTGCTGTTTGGAGGGCTGGTCAACTCCGGTAGGCTCGGGTTCGACCTTCTTCAGCGCCGGGACAAGCTTCCGGATGCTTACCACGAGTGTGGGCTCATGGTATTTTGCTTGGAGCCTTCTCTTCCTCTGCCTCAACATCTGGAGTATCTGGCCATGATATTGAGTCAACGGCCTTACCACGTTGGAAACCCCGCTTCTCGTCCGTCCAGCGAGGTTAAGCAACGTCGGTACTTGGATGGGTGACCACCTGGGGACGCCAGATTCTGTTACCACATCCTCCGAGCCTTCCTTTCGGTTGACTGTGGCAAGACTGAGGAGAGTCGCAGTACCTGTTCTCAGTCAAGCAGAGCTTTCAGCCCTACCTTGGAACGTTTCCTAGTTCTCCTTTCCTCATTGACCCGTCTATAGTCCGAACGGTCGCCTCAGGATAAGTTCCATGTGGGGCGATCCAAGTTCCGGTGGCTTCAGGCAATGTTTAACCGGACTTCCTGGCCCCTATGGGACCAGCGGAACTATTAGACCTGCAATGGGTGTTGACCTATGGAGCCTCTTGATGGTAGTGGATATTCTCGTCCTTTCCCCACATTCTTGATGCTGTTCTCGGACTCGTCAAAGGAAAGGGGGGGGGCATGTTCCGGTCCAGGCCTATGGTCAAGACCTGAAGGATACCTCTCCATCATTCAGGCAGGCTTAGGGGCCTTAGTTTGGCCCCTCTACAGATCCTACAGCTCCTGCCGAGTCGCCCCGTGCGCGTCGACTTCATGATTCTGGCATATTCTAACCAGCAGGGGACGCATTTTCACACCTTCACATCTTGCAGTAGAGATACCGGGATGATTGAGATTCTCTCAATACCACCATCGGCTCTCTCATTCCAGGCAGGGGAATGTTCTCTCAGACTATCCGAGCAGAGCCTCGTAGAGAGAGTGTACCTGGGGGTCTTTGACCTTGGGTAACCAGCAAGTACTGGTCTGGGGGACCTGATCGCGACAGCTTGGAACCTCAAGCTTCCGCTATTCTTCCCCCCAGTCTCAGACCCCGAAACTCTGGCAAGATGCATTCCGGTGATGGTGGGACAACTTCGACGCCTGCGTCTTCCCTCCCTTTTGTCTGTGGACAATGGGTCTCAACAAGACCAGGTTGTCTGTCAACCTTTCAATGGGAGAGCTCCACTGGGACTATGCGCAGAACGGTTTCTGGACCCTCTGCTTCCCCTGACGGAACTCCTGGGAGAGCTTCTCCCACGGCGCAGACTACTCAAGCAACCACACTGCGACATCTCTCCCGAACCGGGGCGTCGCTTCGGCTTCATGCCTGGAGACACTACGCCTCCTCCTCAGGAAGAGACAACCCGCTACAGTCGCGGTACGGAGGTCGCGTCATCTGCGATAGTCATCCACAGGGGTCTCCCAGGCAAAGTGAAGAGTCTAAGGTGGTTGGTGCCGTGGGGGATATACCTCTTCCCTTGATGCCTCTTCTCCAGCAATAACGGTCTTATTGCCTTTCGGTGGGAGGAAACTCCTTTCCGCTCTCGGCAATGAAGCCTGTCGCTCAGCCTTTCCCTGACCTTCAGGCTTAAAGGAATAACTTTTTCCTGCCCGCTGGATCTATCCTCGCTCATGCGAAGCTACGATCGTCCCTGCCCTAGTCGGAGGAAGACCTCCAACTTGGAGCATGGCTCGGACTTTTAGTCCTTTAAGAGATCTTCTCAAGACCCTTTACGACAGGCCTCGGATTGTATTCCGCCTTGGGTCTCCTGCTCACTCTGGCCACGGCCAGTGTGTAAGCAATCTTCTTGGTCTCTTACGACTCCCCCCTTTCTAAGGAAGAGGGGAAGGCAACATTCAGGCTCGCTCCTGAGTTGTTGGCTAGACTCAGAATCTGGGGGTCCCGGCCCTTCGGTCCGATTCATTCAAGATTTCGAGTCTCCATTCTGTATCTGATGTCCCAAGACCTTCTCTTTCTTGCCAGTAAAGGAATCGAGAGGTTAGCGCTGGGAACAGCTGCAGTTTGTCCTCAGTTGCAGCCGATTTGGGAGCACAAGGAGGACATGGGGGAAAGTCACCAGTATACCTCTTCAGCCCGGACTCAAGGACATTCATCTCGACCTGTCTCCAGACCCTCCCCCGTCACGTCGCCCTACAGCACGATGTTGGATACATCGCAACGTCCCTCGCCTTCGAGTAATACTACTCTGTGACGCAGGTGCTACAAGCTGGAGTCTGAAAGCGTCTAATGACCTTCGCAGCCCGCTTCCTGCAGGGCGTGACCCACAGGAGTCTCGATACGTTTTTTATCGCTCTGTGGTGGCTACACAACAGCTGATTTAACCTCAGGCTCCTTTTTGGACAGGTAGCAGAAGGTTGAGGGCATTGTTATCAGGTTTTAGTCTGCATGAACGAAAGAAGTATGTCTGGCCCTTTCTTCTTTCTTCATCGTCCCCTCTACGGGGAAGCAGCATCCTGGTCTCTGCATAGCTGACCTCGAACCTCTGCAGGTAAACCATGCTTTCTTGTGTTCCGAGTATTGAGTCAATACTGTCGCGTCCCCCATACCCTGACGAGGTGGTATTGGGAACGTCCTAACCCAGAGTTCCTTCTGGAACTCCAGGTCAACTGCCTAGGACGGGTCACACTTCTTCCTTCACACACAAGCTCACGTAGGCCACATGGTTCCTTGCGAAGCAAGGAACTTGTGAGGTGCAGGGACTCCTTTTATCGAGTGCTACTCACTCGGATTCTGAGTCCCCGGGTAAAGCCAAAGCCAGTATGGCTGGGGACTTTCCACCCTACCTAAGGGGTAAGTCACCCTGTGTAAATAGCGTGGTTTGTATTTTGGTTACGGAACAAATGACAAATTCGAAGATAATTTGTATTTTTCCTAACCATACAAACCTTAGCTATTTACACACATTTGCCCGCTAGCCCTGTCCCCCAAGACAAGTCCTACCTCTAAGTGAAAGTGAGCATTCATCTGTGTGTGAGGGAGGGGAGAGGTAGCTAGCTACCACTCCCCTACCCCCCCCCCCCCCCCCCCGCTAACTAGCGCGGGGGTAATACACCCTCGTTAAATTCTAATGGCTCGCCATTTCAGCTGCGCTAAAAGGTAAACCCTGTGTAAATAGGTAAGGTTTGTATGGTTAGGAAAAATACAAATTATCTTCGAATTTGTCATTTTTTTCAGTATTTGTACTTGACCTGAATATCATGTGTAGTTCCCACCCACCTCCCCACTCACACTGGTTCTGATCAAGATAACAGCAGTTGAGGGAAGACATTGTTTACTCGAGTATAACATTCCCCACCTAGTCATACTGGTTGGAACAAAGGATTTTATATGCAGAATTGTAAAAATATATTTTTGTTTTGCCTGAGTTTTCATTTGAAGAATGAATAGCACTTGAATTTTAAATAAGTACAGGTAGTAAAATGATTAATTTTGGTATAAAAATGAAGTTGTTGATGATGATAGAAAATGGATTACATAATAAAACTAGTAATAATGATAATATTTTACAGTAGTAATGATCATGGAACTTCCTGGCTAAAATGTTAATAATTATTTTGGAAAATCAGTACTAACCTGTGGTTTTTAGGCACAGATTAACATAAAAATTTTCTTGAGATATTTTACTATCAAAAGATGGTTGTTTTATATTTTATTTACTATACATAATAAGTCTTCCCATTCAATCCCTGAGAAAGGCAGCAAAATTTGCCAAAAGTCAGCCTGAAGATTCCTGTTCAGAGTTTTTTTTTACTGTATGTTATAAGCCTGCCTATTAAATCCCTGAGGAAGTCCGCAAATTTCCCCAAAAGTCAGCCTGAAGATTCCTGTTTAAAAATTTTTTACTGTATGTTATAAGACTGCCTATTAAATCCCTGAGGAAGTCGGCAAATTTCCGTAAAAGTCAGCCTGAAGATTCCAGTTTAAGATAACTTGTGAGAGTAGCCTACTAAAATGCACATTCAAGAATCTTGCATGGTACAAAGTACAGCAGTTTCAATTGCTCTTTAGGGGTGGTTTAGTGCTGTCAGTAAACCTCATTCAGCAGTGCAGTGTAGGCATTACTTAAAGGTCTTCAAAGGCTGCTCATGAATGGCAGAGCCAAGGGACAGTGCCATTCCCCTAGCAAGCAGGACAATGCCCTAGAGACTGACCATATATACATAGATCAGCGCCCAAACCCCCTCTCCACCCAAGCTAGGACCAAGTAGGGCCAGGCAATGATGCTGATGACTCAGCAGATAAACTTATAGTCTCCCGTAAACCCCCCATCCTTAGCTCACAAAGATGGGGAGATTGCAGCAACTAAGGGAACTAACAAGTTTGAGCAGGAATCGAACCCCAGTGTGGCTATCACCAGTCTGGGACATTACTGCATCGGCCACCTCAACCCTGTATTCCTTCTGCCCTTCGTTGCACTTTATATATATCCTACTTTACATCTATTCCGCCAGTGCCACTTGGGCTCTGAATGTTCTCATAGGCTTTACTTACTTACTTTTACGGGTTTATTTCTCGCCCTCTATCAGACACTAAAAGTCTGTTCAGGCGGGCCTTGGTGTGTGAAAATAATTTCTTTCCAGTTAATATTTTGCTCTGTATATTATCAATTACTTCGCTAGCATTGGGTCAAACTGTATATCCTGAAATCATGAATTCAGTTCAATAATAAATTATCAAAAATTGTTTGACCCATATTTCATTGATTCTTATTGAAATTGAGTATTAAATGTATATTTTGGTGGATTAGAAAAAAAAGTTTTATTAGAATACACACTGAAAGGTATATTTAAACATAACCATCTTGATTATGTCAACTGTTTATTTAGGCGATTTGATTGATCAAAATAATGATATTGGACTCATTGGTTAGGCGAGTAATATTGTATCATAATTATAAAGTAGTTCAAGAACATTATACTGTACTCTCCAAAATAACTGCAGATGAAAGTTACTATTGTGTATGAAAATTAGTTTTGTATGCAAAATTTCATCCAATTCTTTTTGTCTTTCCCCTATGAAGAGATGGCCAGTTTATTGCAGCGGGGTCAGATGATGGGAATCTTTTCATTTGGGATCGGGACACAACTAACCTAGTCCGTGTGCTCCCTGGAGATGAATCCATCGTCAACTGTGTCCAGCCACATCCACATACATGTCTCCTTGCCACTAGTGGCATAGAGTCCGTAGTTAAGCTCTGGGCTCCACTTCCACAGGTCAGTACTTTAAATTGTAAAATTTTCTTGTCTGCTGTGTGTACAGTATTCTAATAATAAATAGTATTAGTTATTTTCATGTGGCCACAGGGGCATAACAACAATTAGAATAACACCATCGTATCCCTGCATGTCGTAAAATGTGACTAAAAGGGATGAGATGAGGGGACTGGGAACCCCTTCTGTAATTCTGTTCCTGAGAGATATTAAAAAAAGAGGAGCTGTGGGGAGAGTGACTGCTCCCTGCACGCTAGTTTTGGGGTGTGTGACTGTGTGTGGATGTAGTACGATGTGATTAAAAGATGTGATATTGGAAGTATGTTTATGAATAGAAGGATTCATATATTGGCCTTGTTTGAGACAATGATAAAAGTTAAGGGTGAAGTGATGTTTGGTGAAGTGACTGGTAGAGTGTCTGGGATTGAAAGGAGAAGAGCAAGAGAGGGTGCGGCTTTATTGCTGAGTGAAGGGATGACAGGTGAAGTAGTGGAATGGAAGGAATTATCGTTTAGGTTATTGTGGGTAAGGGTTAGGTTGGTTAGGAAATGTTGGGATCTTGTTAGTGCGTATTGGCTTGTTGTGAAAAAAGTGAAAGAGCGAAATAAATTCTGGAATGAATTAACTAGGTGTGTAGAAGGACTGGGTAGAAGGAATTATGTAGTTGTGATGGGTGACTTGAATGCTAGAGTGGATGCTGGAGAGGTAGGTGTCATTGGGAATTATGGCATACCAGGTGAAAAAGAGTGGTGAGAGACTGGTAGATATGTGTTAAGCAAGAGCTGGTAATAAGTTGTAGTTTTTTCAAAAAGAAAGAAGATAAGAAGTATACGTGGGTAAGAGTGGCAAATAGGAGAGTGGTAGAAGGGGCATTAATGGATTGTGTGTTGAAAACTAGATGGATGTTTGGAAGATTGAAAGATGTGCACATGTTAAGGGGTATGGCTAACAGTATGTCTGATTACTTTTTGTTTGAAGAAAAATTAGTTGTAGCTAAAGAGTGGGGGGATGTCAAAGGGAGGTAGTGAAGGTTGAAGAGTTGATAAAACCAGAGGTAAAATATGAATATCAAGAAAGGTTGGAAGTGGCATATGACAGTGAAAGTGAGAGAAACTGGTAATTTAGAATAGGAGTGGAAGTTGGTAAATGAAAATTTTGTTTGGATTGCAAGTGATGTGCTTGTCAAGAGGATTGTTAGAGGCAACATGAGGAAGGATAGTGAACGAAGAAGTGAAGAGAAAATAGGGCATTAGAAGAATGGCTGTAGAATAATAGTGTACAGAAGTATGAAGGATATAGAGAGAAAAATGTGGAAGTAAAACGTAAGGTAGCTAAGGCAAAGAGGGCAGCTGACTGGAGGCGGGGTCAGGTATTGGGTCGTTCATATGAAGAGAATAAGAAGTTTTGGAAAGAAGTGAAGAGAGTAAGGAAGGTTGGTTTGAAAATTGAAGAGACTGTGAAAGGAGAGGAGGCAAGTAAAGGTGGGCAGAATATTTTGAAAGATTACTGGATGTTGAGGATAATAGGGAGGCAGATATAATTGCTGTTGCAGATGTTAAGGTGCCAGTGATGGAAGATGAGAATGATGGGGAGATTACAAGAGAGGAAGTGAAGAGAGCACTAGATGAAACGAGAGTAGGAAAAGCACCTGGTATGGAAGGTGTGAGGTCTGAGATGTTGAAGGAAGGGAGTGTGACTGTACTTGAATGGTTGGTGAGATTATTTAATGTATGTTTTATGTTGTCAATGGTACCAATGGAATGGGTGTGTGGATATATTGTACCACTATATAAAGGTAAGGGAGATATGAATAAGTGTTGTAATTCAAGGAGTATTATTTTGTTTAGTGTGGTTGGGAAAGTGTGTGGTAGAGTACTAATTAATAGGATTAAGGATAAAACAGAGAATGTAATCTTAGAAGTACAGGGTGGTTTTAGAAAAGGTAGGAGATGTATGAATCAGATTTTTACAATTAGGCAGAATTAGAGAAATATTTAACAAAAGGCAAGGAGGTATATGTTGCGTTTATGAATCTGGAGAGAGCACATGATAGAATTCACAGGGAAGCAATGTAGAATGTGATGAGGTTATATGGAATTGGTGGAAGGTTGTTTGCTGCAAGCAGTGAAAAGTTTCTACATAGATAGTAAAGCATGTGTTTAGATAGGAAATGAAGTGAGCTAGTGGTTTCCAGTGAGAGTGGGCTGAGACAGGGATGTGTGATGTTGCCATGGTGTTCAATTTGTTTCTTGATAGGTTCGTGAGATAGGTGAATGCTCGAGTGCTTGGTCGAGGATTGAAACGAGAGTGATCTCGAGTGAGAGGTAAATCAGTTATTTGCGGATGATACCTTACTGGTTGCAGACTCGAAGGAGATGTTTAGTCGATTAATGACAGAGTTTGGAAGGGTATGTGTACCCTCAAGCAAGAGAACTCTAACCCAAGACAGTGGAATGACCTTGGTACAGAGGCTATGGCACTACCCAAGACTTAGAGAAAAATGGTTTGATTTTGGAACATCCATCTCCTAGAAGAGCAGCTTATCATAGCTGAAGTCTCTTTTCTACCTTTACCAAGAGGAAGTAGCCACTGACCAATTACAGTGTAGTAGTTAACCCCTAGAGCTAAGAAGAATTGTTTGTTTTTACCTGGTGGCTTGGCAAAGAAAACTTCTCCAAGGGAGTTCTACTTGACTCCTCAGCCATACAACTGTTTTCAGATGCGTAAAAGATAAAGGTAGGCTGTACGCCTGGGCAATCTGGTTGCGTCTGGTGTTTGGTTAGCTGATAAAAAGCGTCTGCACATCATGTTGGAAGTGCAAGCAAGCAATATTTCTAGCGCTGCAAGCATTCCAAGAACATTTGACGAGTCGTGTTGATAAGCGACAGTGCCTCTGTAGTAGCATAACGTCAACAAGCAGAGTTTTTCTCCCTACTTACAAGTAGACAAAGCAGATGCACATTCGGATCGAGTACCTTGCTATACAGCCATCAACCAGTTACATCTCTGGCCAGAGAAATGTACTAGCAGACTCAGTTAATTGTAACGGGTGGGTTCTGGGTGTTATCTGCATCCTTGATTGACTGAAAGGCTTCTTGTCTTTATGGAATCACCGTGAATCGACCTGTTTACTTCACAGCTACGCTAAACAGGAATCTCTCAGTGTTCTGTTTTCCGTTACAGACCCATGGAAGTATTCGAGAATGCTCTCAAATACCCTTGGGATCACGTGTACATCTACGCCTTCCCCCATTCAGCCTGTTTTGCTACCTGTTCAGCAGTGTTGATCATGCTAGGTCTCATGCTAACTGTGGTGGGTCCCAGATGGCCACAAAACTAAGTAATATCTTGATTTGTCAGTAATTTTAGTCAAAATCCAGAGAGAGCTTCCCTGATGGCACAGACTGCTCTGTCAGTCGCATCTTCAGAGGAAACAGCTTTCTCCATCTACCTCTGTCCCACACTTTATCACCCGTTAATCCCTTTGAAACTGGAGTAGAAAAGAAAATATTAGTTATTTTTTTCATATGGTTACCAACAAAATTTTATGCAATTTAATTTTATTGATGTATTGATACTTTAATTTTATGCACATCAAAAAAAGCCTAATGGAAAGTACAGTAGTTAATTTAGAGGCTGGTTTTTATGTTGAGGTTAGGTACATATATAAATTGAGGAGTTGGAAAGTAAAAGAATATATGAGAAGACTTGCTTTGCAGATTGACAACGAAAGGGAGGTGAATTTGGATGTGGAACAAGTTGCAAGAGCTAATCAACAACGGATGGGTGCAGACCCTTTGGAGATGATGTTGCTACATATGGGTAGTATGGCTCAGGGCAACATTGCTCATGTCTTTGGTGGTGGAGGCAGTGGTGAAGGAAGAGGTGGGCCAGGGCAAGGCCGTGATAACTCTCCACGGGGAGACCCATCACCCGGAGGTCCCAACGATAGCAGCGTGGCAGATGTTCAGTGCCGCACCAGCTGAGGTCAGATAAGGGGTCTTCTCTTAGCAGATAGCAGCAACAGTCTCTTCATATACTAAACTGTGATGGACTCTTTGTCTTTGGTCAGAATTCTGAAAAGACCTTTTGAATTATCATGTTCTTGTACATTATATGAATTATACTGATTTTTAGGTTTTTAAATGAAATACCAAAGAATGACTTTATAGTACAGGGATGGTGTTTCAGATTCTTGGCCATTGTTAGAAGAGCCCCCTTTAGGATAGGATTTATAACATTGCGGCAGTGTGAGGAAGTGAGTTTCATTCTATAACTAGTATGGTATTCAGTGTAGGGCGTAATCATGCATCATGTGAAACCAAGAATTTTTGCAAGTATTGCAGATCCCCCCAAAATACCAGGTTTTGAGCCTTACAAAAGTACATTGTGGTAGTATTAAGTCTAATATAAATTCCCTTAATATTGATGAAACCATAGATAAAGAAAAACTTGAAAGTCACCTAAATTTTTCACCATTTTTTTATTTTTTAATAATTAAATCTGATTGCATATTTTAAATAGCAATTAAATTTTGTTTTATCAAATCTGAAGGTCCATTCATTTTTTTTTAGTTTTTGATAATTTTGTCGAAGTATTTTCAGAAAAGTTGGTTTACATTGATATTAACTCATCAAGTGAGGTCCGGCCACCTTCTCCCTCCCTGCCAAGCTTGCAACAGCAGCTCCGTCAAGTGTATTGGGCTGCTAAGTATATTAGATATTTATACTGGTGCTCTCTGAAGCAGTGGTTACAAGTTTATCTTCACTGCTAAAGTTATATTTTGTAAAAATTACTTTGATATGAGAATGTTTACGATGTGCTACATAAGCAGCGACTGCCAAAAGTATTTGTGTATATGACCTAATACTTGTACATACATGTATATGATTGCAATTACACATTCAGGTTCTTGGAAATCCATGATATAAAAAGGACGTATAAAGTACTGTATTTGGAATTTATATACCATTGGTTGGAGGAGCTTTAGAGGAATTATATACATTTTGTATATTATATATTCTTGATATTCCCCTTAATTCTGCTGGTTGTTACCTTACACTAGTTATCTCTTTCTCCTTATATAATATACATTCTGTATATGTTGTGCTGAAGATTTGAGTTGGGGATTAGTTTGACAAAATCATTATTTATAATTTGCCTTTTAAGAAAATTATGAGTATCGTAATAGGTTTGCAGGATTTTTAAATATTTTAATGGGATTTATCAGTAAATTTCATTATACAGTATAAATATATATATATTTTATATATATATTATAGAAAACAGGTTGCCAGTTAAATGGGGCTACACAGTAATGAAAGTGACTTGTATAAACTTTGATCAGTCCATGCAGAGTTTGCTTGCTTCCGCCTTATATCAAATTCACCTCCTCATTATTTTGTACAAATTCTTATTTTGACTTCATTAAACAATGCTTTCTTCTTGTTTTAGAGGTTTTTTCTTGTGTATATTTCTTCACAAGCATTGTATATAAACTGTTCGTGTGTGCTTTGTCCGTTGATTACACATATCAGTGAACGATTGTACAATAGTTTTTCCTTCACCTTGAATTCTCAACTGAATTTATTATACATTTGTTCCAGGATTTTTTGTCTTTGTTTCTCTTTTGTTTAGAAGGGATGCAAAACATTGAAATAAATTGAAATGCTTACAAATCTTCGTGAAGACATCATACTCTGTAAATAAAAGCGATTACAAAATAGGTTAGAAGTAACATTGCTGAATTTGATTTATTTTGAATGCTTCTTGAATCAGAAAAATTCCTAAAAGCGTGGTACATATCTATTTCATGCAAGTGCTGGGAAAACTATCAAATTAATCTTTGAAAAGGTTTCTAGTCCTATAGTAAAGGAAAACACTAAAAGTCTGCTCTTGTAACATTTTATTTCAACAAGCCAATATATGTTATAAACTGAAATGAAAACATTTCATTACCCTTTAATATTGTCCAAGTCTACATTGGAAGACAAGACTGGAATACTTATCAGAATTTGAAATTTTGATTACTGTAAAGCATGTCTTTTCTGCAAGATAACATTCCTGAAATATGTAATGTATTACTATAGATATAAAGGGGTTTTGACAAAGGAAAAACCTATTTTTGGAGAGGTGCTGTGTGGTCTCCATGAACTTTCCTACGAAAGGCAAGAACAAGGAGTCCAATACTGCATCAGAAATTCCATAGAAATATTGTCCTCCCTACTTCACAGCCTGTGTATCAATATGCACAGCACAAACTTATTAAGTATAAGGAAAACCTATGGATGTAGGCTTTATATTATCCATAAGAGCAACTCTTACACTGAATTGAAGTACAGTACGTCGGACAGACGATGACACATCGCCGAGAACCAACTCTGGTACTGGAGCCAAGGCCACCTGATTGGTAGTATGTGCTAAACTACCATCTTTTACAGTATATTTGGAGAAGGGCTCATATGCCTCCTTAACCAACATGAGGCTAGGGACAGGGGGCAAAGTGTCTTGAGATTACACAGCGCCTCCCATTCTTTTATTAATGTTGTCTCCAAGAAATAATATCAGAGAAATATCAGAATAGACTTGTGTATCCAAACAGACACTAACACAACCAAACAAACTATCAGTTGTTCCTACAAAAATTACAAACCTTTAGTTCTTTACATAGGAGAAGAAATCAAGAGCAAGGTGGCTACAAAACTTTAAACGAGATGTCAACACCCTTACAGTTGTTACCAGAAGTAGCGGGGAGAAGCACTGTCCCCCCGCTCACTTATACCTTCCTTACATTGATCTTGCCTGTGGTCAAAGACAGACATCTTATACGTTCTCACTGGCTGGCTAAAATTTAAAAAATTTCCTGCAGTACTTTCATTTCCCAGGAGGACACAGACCCTCACTGCCATTACCCTTCGTACAGAGGCTTCCAGAGTGTAGGGAGTGGTAATTCTCCAAGTGGGAGCAGTATGGCAGGAGGAAGAAGCAGTCTAAAAGAGATGCTACGCCCTATGGGTCTTCCTCGAGGTCTTAGAAATCCTGACTTCTTTCTGTTTCCTCTGGTACCCTCTTCTCTCACTCTGCTTGATTGGTCTCTTCCAGGGAACGGTACAGTAAGAGGAAGAGCTGTTTGACTTTCGGTCAACCTCCGGGTTAGGACGCTCCTTCCTCCCCCTGGTAGTGAGGCGGAGGAAGCTGCCTCCCAGGTAGAAACCATATCACAAGATGCCTTGCATCAGCTCTGGCCCTCCTTGGGACTCTCTGGTCCCCCCCCCCCCCCATAAGAACTGGTTGTTGGAGGTGTTGGCGAGGGGTACACAGCAGGAGAGGAATGCCGGGGTTTGTTTCAGCACTTCCCCACTCTAGACCGACAGGAGGGAGTCCCTTCCCTCCTGCCCGGTCTCGTGCCGCCACCACCGATCCTCGCCCATCTGAGGATCCGCAGGGTAGTCCCCTTCAGAGCTCCTCTCTAGAACACTTTCCCTCCGGTGGTCAGCATGAGGAACATGTTGGTCGATCACCCCCATCTGAGCTCGCCATCCCTCCGGGGTTTTAAAGTAGACGCTGTCGCAAGAGCGAGAGGTCTTAATCCGAGACTCACCTCCTCAGGCGCAGCTTAATCCAAGACTCTACCTCCTCAGGTTGCCCCTAAGCACCAGGGCAACTTGTCACCTGCACTCTTTAGCTCTCAGGAGTTTGCAGATGATTCATGTGATCATTCAGCAACCGCCTAACGTTGCCGCTGGGATCTCGTGAAATTCCCATAGTACAGCACATGCAGTTACCTTTGGTAGATTGCCAGGTGCATTCTGTTAGACAGAGCTCACCAGTTAGGTTTGCCTGAGCAACAAAACACCTGTGTACAATTCATGCACAGGTGATCGCGAGCTACGGAGAGACAATCTTGCACACCTGTCACCTGCATGCCAGTGGCGAACAGTGATCCATTGGGTGATAGTGTACAGGTACCTGGTCAACCACACTTGGCTTGCGATTGTTTGCGATCACCTGTCCTTATACTATTGGGTGAGCATGAGCGAACCAGTTTTGTGCACCTCTGGTGCCTCCCAAGGAGGCTTGCGCTCCAGCTGGGGAGCAAGTCATCTGTGTACCAGCTGCACCAAGGTTGTCTTGAGAGACACTCGTGCAGGAGATACTTAACGCAGTGGCTGCTATTATCCCTGCTTCTCACAATTCATTGACCGACCCGATTGTCTGGTAATGGGAGGGTAGCTATACTGTAAAGCACAGCAATTCTGTCTCCTGACCTGAGGTTACACCAAGAAGCTGCCATTGCTAGCATGACGAGAAACCCGAGCCCGCAGCTGCCAAGCTCCTGTTCCGGTAATGGATGGGCATGCTTCTTGCTCGCAGTGCCACCAAGAAGCACAAGGAATCAAAGCCAAACCATTGGCACTCATCCTGTGTGGGAGAAATTTGGATCATTCCCATTATGCCGAGTCAGAAGTGTCGTCGGCCTAGACAGGTCCAAGTCCCCTTAGGGACATCTTCCATCCCAAGTCCCATAGAGCATTGATCTTTCATAGACTTGTTTAGGCCGTCGCCTTTTGAGGCCATCCACTAAAACGTCGCCCAACTAAAGCTTCCAAGGTCTCGGTGCAGGAAGAGGCACTGTCCAACATTCTCGCCACAGTTACAAGCAAGTCCTGCGAGTGGAGGGAGGCCAGAGAATTGGGCCTCTAAACTTGTGGAGGATCAAGATCTTCAGAGGCAGGTCCAGTTAGCAGGAGCTTCGGTGTCAGCTCAGGAGATCAGCTTAGATGCTCCTAATCCTCGGTACACTGCATCACAACCCAGTGACAACTATGGTACCGACTCGGCAATTTTATCATCCATCTCCTTCCAGCTGCTAGCCCTAAGAATCCTGACACTGACATGGAGGAAGGCGAATCTGAATCTGCTTTCATGTAGATTCTCGCCTGAATTTGTGTAGTAGATGGACTTGGTGAGGCCCCTTACAACTCCTCACAAGAGAGATACGCCATGATGTGCTATGTCATAGTTAGTGCTGAGCACATTGATATACTGGCCCTGGAGCAGAGGACAATATTTCTTTGGTATTTTATTGTTGTATTGGATTCCCTGTTCAAGCTTTTCACTGGGAATTTTTTGGAGAGACCACATAGCACATTAACTCCAAAAATTTAGAATAAAAAAAAATTGCATTTACATGAGTATTCACAATAAGATAATTCTGCACAGTCCATTTTGACAAAATTTATAAATTAAAATAATTAGGCATTACTGAAGTACAATATAACATGCTAAATAAAAACTTAAAAGTTAACAACTGGCCATTTGAATTATGACATTATACTCTATAAATTTTAAGGATGACGTGGAAATAGCTACTGCCATCTGCTGAAACAAAATTGAGGCTTAAAGTATGGCAAAAATGTTTGAATAAAAAAATAACATAACTTCTATAAGGCTACAGTACAAGCTAATAAGGTAAAGGCAGTGTAGTTCATTAGCCAAGAAAATTATGGAACGGTAAAAAGAAAAAATTAGTTACCTTTAAGGAATTATCATTAAATAAATCAACCAGACCACCGAGATAAAAAACTAACTTCAGCCAACCACCTTAAGGGAAGTATGATTTATGAGTGATCTTTATTCAACTGTAATGAGGAGTCTTCCTACCAATACCTGAAAGATATCAAGTTGTTCTAGAGTACAGTCAACATCAAACTCCCTCACCCCCAGGAAACTTTTCCCTTCAAGTGTCCCATCACAGAACAGAAAACTGTCTGATATACTAACTAAATTTTTGTTTGCACTTTAATCAGTGTTGAGGCATTGAAACTTTTTGAAGCCATTTCACAAAGTAACTGAGATTAGCATTAATTATAGATGCTTCTAATAAAATTAGATTTGAAAAAGACGACTAAAAGTAAACTTTATGGGATGGAACCATTATTAGAAAGTTACTAATACCGAGAGTTCTATCCTAACATGAGCATATCAAAGCACAATTATAAAAGTCCACACAGGCTCTTGGAACTTTGCAGCCCATGTGAAAGAATGGAACAGGATGCTGTAAAGGGTGGAAGAGTTGTATTTGATTTTCTCATTGGTTTGACAAGCTAACATTAACCTCTGTCATTTAAAGGAAAATGACTTGCTTACAATGCATAGTCTTAAAATTGAAGTCAGTAACTTATCAATGACATACAAAATACAGTACAGTATTTTTTTTTTTTTAGAGAATTTGAATAGTAATGTTATTATCTACTACACAGTATCTACGCTAATAATCCATGCCCTTCATAAATCCAATCCTAAGAGGCTTACCTCAGTTGACCTTGTATAGCTCCATTTTGTTAAAGCAATTTAGAATAAATTCAAACTTGTACTCGGTAATTTACTTCTTAATATATGGGAAATACTATATACTGTAACACTAAAAGTATAAACATATGCATTCCGGAACCCTGTCAACTTTAGCAACCAAATATAAAAGAAAAAACAATTATTGTAATTAAATTAACCAAAGAACAAAGACCCTCCTTGTAAACCACCTTAACACAAACCTCAACGATGGTGATATCATTAGTCTATGCCAAACCAACAAGTCAAATTTGGAGCGTACGAACAATTGAAAAGGGCAGTATTTTTTATTATTCACACAACTAGAGTACTAGTGAGTAAGCTTTCAGCAACAAGTGGCAAACTTGGGATTGTGGCAAGTCTTATTAAAGTAATTTCCAGTCTTTGATTAACCAAACTCGTTGAACTCGATAAAATTTCCCGTCTAGCTCATCACTAAAAGTCTGTAAAAGGGTGAGCCAATCAACAATAACAGTTGAAGCATATTTCACATGAAAGTACAATCATACTGTAATTGCAAATATCTGCTTTTGGAAACATATTAAGATAATCGAAAACAGTTTATCTTTCCTGGCTCACTCTATGGATACAATTTTATAATACGCAGCTTGATAATAAACCATTCCAAACCTACACATTACATGGAAACTCTGTATGGACTATTGTACTTAGCAACATATTTTTTAAACAAAGATGTAGCTGCTGAGAAGCCCCATTTGTTATCAAACGTGATTTACAAAATTTCATAAAAGCATATCTCAGAAGCAATTATTGACATAATGAATTACACAGAAATATTAATAAGGAATTAGTAATTGTTATTGCATATTGAAGTTTTGATTTTTCTCTCATAGCTTGATGCAAGTTACACAAACTTGAAACTACTCTCATCAAGACAAAAAAAAGAAGTAATGAATCGTCCAACATGACTTTACCTTCATTGTGAATCGCGGCAATAAAGATTTCTAAGCTCCAATAGGTTGAATCAATTTCCCTGACTATACAGTTGAATTAAAGACACTTAAACAGTTATATCGACCAACATTCAGTATTTACATGAACTCCCAGCATCAACTACTGAAAGTTTCCAAACATTATTTTGTATCATTACAGCAAATGACTAAAACCTAATAAAATTGATAGAAAAATGACTAAGAGAACTTCATATTGTAGTTTTTTCATGTTAAAATAATTTATGTTAAATTAATCAAGAACTTGTGTGAATTGCACCAAGAAAAACATTTTATGATCAGAAGCAAGAAATTTTGGATTGGTTCTCATCTGTGTTGATAGGTTAAAAATTGGGGCAAGCTGTGAGAGCAAACTTGTATTTGATACAATAAGTGTTTGCAATACACTAGGTCAACAAAGTTAATTAAAAATCACTAAATTACACGATTTAAACATTTCACTCGGTAAATTTAACATTCAACTACAGTACTTCCAAACTAGTTTAACCCTGTTGGGAGTTAAAGATGTCGGTAAAATTCACAAAGTGTCTATGTAGCATTCCTTTGGCCCCTGACTGCACTTACTTTATATGCTTCTACATTTACCTCCTTTCCTGTTTCCACTCTTCCATCTTACCCTTCAGCCTATAACTTTTACTTCATACTGTAAATGCAGAGTTTTCCCACAAATGTACTTTGGCACTGGATAACCTCATAGGGTCTTGCACCGGAGTATATAGCCAAAATTCCATAAATAAAAAAAACAAATCCACGAAAAAAGCTTACAAGTAGCTCATCGCTGTCTAAAGTTGGCTAATAATGTGAATTGCCTAAAGGTGGAGGCATGTCATTATTGTTATCATCTCTGCTATACTCAGCTAGCCTAGTCTTCCCTGACTCTTTCCCTTGAAATCACGGCGAGTTTCCTATGCGCTTCGAAATGCTAACTTGATCAGCAACCATTGAAACCTGCTTTTCCACGAGAGGTACCACAAGGGAAACACACTATCCAAAATCAATATTTCAAACACAGTATTGGCCCCGACACGATATACATACATCATGGTCGCCTAGAAACATTTCCCATGTACACTTTATGCAGTAATTGCTAACTAAACAAGGGAAAGACATCTTAATATGCAGTAATAACCAAAAAATCTTTAGAGGTCTGAATACAACCAAGAAGACTGAGATAATGAAATACAAGACGAAGGACACTGGCACGCCAATTACCACATACCGATAAAATGTACCTTCCTTTACTAAAGGCATATGTTTATTGCCAGGGAAAAAATCATAACTGTAAATTTTTCAAAATTTACGGATTTTGTTGATGAGAACATACATTTCCTTTCAACTCCCCTGGATAATTTGCATCGTATTAGAAATTATTTATATGAGAAAATAATCCAAAACCATTAATAAGCTCAAATACAAAACTATCACCTAGCCACAAGGATCTGCTCGAACATGAACGGGAAACAAATTATATTAATATGAACCATTCCCCGAAAGTAAAGTCTAGCTTTTGTGGGTATAAAAGAACAGACAATCTTTCACACACATTTTGCTACTATGATTGCAAAGTATTTTAGCATGAACACACTTAATTTGTTAAATAGTGAGTACTGTAAATATCAATGGGAAACCTAACCAAATGGTAAAACAGAATTATAAAGAAAAAGTTTAACATAGCAGAACAGAGCAATACAAACATATAAACAATTTATGACAATCAACAATACTGTACAGTAAAATAAGGAATACATATGCTCAAGAAAGAGATAAAGTTACTAATAAATCTTGTAGCAATACAGTATGAAGAACAAACCTTACGACCAGGTAATCGTTTAAAGTCTTCATCGACCTAATATTCAACACACCACAAACAGCTGGGCTCTGGCCCCTTTTCAAACAAGAAAAATGTTTGTGTATTTTGCACTTTCAAAGGAATTTTCCTTAGTCTAATGATTTAACCTTTAAAAACATTAAACTAAACATGCTAACAGCTATTCGGTTATCAAACGATGACTAACCCGTAAATGTGCTTTTTGTAGCAGTCTGTGGTTAGCATAAAAGATTACTTGCTTTTGCATTTCTTTCTTTCTTATAACTTTTGGTCTGTTCCAACCCTGCTGCCCAACTTTTCAGACTTTACACTTATTTAAAACCAAATTCTGTGAGAGCCTTATGAACGTCTACAATAAAAACTCTGTGGTCATGTTAAACTTGAATCAAACAAACTATTTCATCTTGAGCTGCAATATGCATCTGTTACTAATCATAAATTTCAATCATATAATTTGTCCAAACAGCTGTGGAGGTGTTTTTATTGCGTACAGTATTGTAAATACTATAACTGAAATGTCATTAAAAGTAGAAGTACGGTAGTAACAATAAATCTACAATAACTTCAGTTATGCTCCAAGTTTAAAGCCACTCACAAGTCAAAACAATACAGCACAGTAAAATGATACAGGATTATACCAATTTCAGAATATAAATTTTAAACATTGGATGATAGAAAAATCAAAATCTAGCTAAACTTATGTTAATGCTACTGAAAAATGAAAATTTTCCCAATTGCATCAATATTTGAAAATGATTAAATTTTAATAAACTTTATTTCTATACTTACCTAATAATACTCATTGTACCGCTCTCTCAAGTTGGTTAAATGGAGACATATGCCCTACGACTAAAAAAGACTTCCCTATTTTCTTTCATAGTTAAATGCATACTCCTTTAGTGAAGTATCGGGTTAATCTGGTGGTTAATGGCAATTATCTAGGTGTGGATATATTATAGTTCCCTTTTCTGAAAGACATGACACTGTCATTAGAAGGATCTAAAAAAATGTACTAGGAAATTTTACAAAGGATTCTAAGTACGCTAGAAGTTAGACCAAATGGAACTCTAGAAATTTAAGCAGAAAATGCCTTTGAAAGTTTAGGTATCATTGGGCACGTGACACTGTAGACGAAAAGTTTGACAAAAATCAATGATGATGATAACCCAAAATCAACAATAAAACCATGTGTGTCAGTATAGGTATACATAATAATACCGTAATTCCCCATACTATGCTGTTAATTGATTCAAAAGTGATTTTCAATGTAGGTCGGCTTTCATCCCTATAAAGTGACTTACTTAACAGTAATTGCTTCCTTTACATGTAATAAACATGAAAAAACACAACCTGCTTTTATGAGAGAGAGAGAGAGAGAGAGAGAGAGAGAGAGAGAGAGAGAGAGAGAGAGAGAGAGAGAGAGAGAGAGAGAGAGAGAGAGAGAGAGAGAGAGAATATTATAGCATAATAATCTGTAATATTAACAATACTGTACATACTGTATTAACATACTACCTTGAAGTTGCATCTCCTGCTTTTTGTACACAGAAGGGGGAGTTTGAAGTGGGGAACTAGTGCTGGAGGGTGAAGATGAAATAGCTGACAGCAAAGATGAAATTGTAAATGCTGTTACTACATGGCATTTTTTTTCAAACCTAATATCGATGGAAGCGGTTCTTCAGTATCAAGACCAGGCAATGACTTGGTACCCTTTTTTTTTCAACTAACTAGGAACAGCTCAAAACTTTCCTGAATGGTGTTCATTCTTTTATTATCAAAATAAAAGGTACACATTGATAGGTAGTAAAATCCAAGCTGCATTTCTTTGAGCTTGAAATTTCTTCGTTCTGGGTCAGGGAAACTTTCTTCAGTTTTCCATTGCTCCTCTAATTCCAACAATTCTTCATTTGTAAGTGGTTGCTTGTGAGCCTCGATCAACTGTTCAAAATCTTCCTCTTCCAACTCCATCTCAGTTCGTTACTCAGCGCTACCAAATTCCACGAGATGTCCTTGGCTGGATCTTCAAAGCTTTTGAAATCATGCATGAATTGATGGCACAGCTTTTTCCAAACACCATTCATTGCTAATCGGGTCACTTCGACCCAAGAAGTGCTTATGTTCAACACTGCTAGATAATATTTATCCCGTCCTCTACTGAAATAGGACCCATTGCCTGACTTAATATGCACTGTACATAGTACCTCCTAAATATTGCCAAGATGCCTTGGACCCTGGTTTGTATAAGAGAAGTGGCGTTGGGTTGGGTGGCAAGAAAACAACTTTCACATTCAGGTTCATGTCGTTCAGATGTGTGGGATAACTGGGGGTACTGTCAAGGATCAACATAACCTTGAAATGAAAATTCTTGACTCTGCAATATTCCTTTACTGCTGGTATAAACTGCCCATTAAACCAATCTTCAAAAATATCCATGGTGACACATACCTTTGGATTAGCCATCCAAATCACAGGAAGCATGGACTTGGAAATGTTTTTGAGGGCCCATGGGTATGATACACAATAAAGGTTTTAGCTTGAAATCACCAATAACATTTCCCTCTAACATTAAATTTGATTCTATCTTCAGCTATCTTGTACCCTGATGTAGTTTTCTCTTCCTTAGAAATAAATGAACAATTAGGCATTCTTTTCCCGAATAATCCCATCTTGTCGACATTGAGACGAGTTCTGGGGAAATTTTATGTTTTTCCATGATTTTTTTTAAATTTTGGAAAATTCTTTGGCAGCAACAGTATCAGAAACAGCAGCAGATTCTGGTATACTAGTATAGTATAAACTAGAGTATCTTGAGCTGATTAAACCATCTGCCTTGCAATAAATGGAGTGTTTTTAGGCAAGTCCTTAAACAAAGACTTGGCCTTCTCTTTAATAAGCTTTTGGCTTGTAGGAATTCTTTCCTGCGTCTGTCATTCTACAAAAAGGAATAATAAGCATTACATTTCATCTTAGATTATACCTCTCTTCAGGTTAATTTTTGAAGTTTTTGATGATGGAGACTTTTCAATCACGTATTAGACGTTACCATCTTTTTCGTGAAAACTGTTGCCCTAAGCAGTCATACAGCATGTGCAATGTTTATCAACCTGTTACCCCTTTCATATCTACCAATCATGTCCAAGTTGTCTTTCCAACATTGTAATTACATCCCTCTTAAAATCACGAGCTTTAACTTTCTTGGGAGACACTGCTAAAGCATGCAAAGATTGTTGAGATACAAAAAGTTAAGATTAATGTGTACATACAACAGCGCAAAACATTGGTAAACAACTAATGCGTGTAGGCACAGGCCTTTTTTTGGTCGAAATCCCTGTTTTCTTTTTAAACAAGATATTTTAGTTAACCCTTGATTTTCTTTAAAATTAAGCACATTGCACTGTTAACTAACATATCGAGATAATTGTTTTACTTTACAATGTAATGAAGCCAACACGGCTTCTTTCAGGATGAAGTTACACACTAAAAAATTGTATGGTACTGTGCATCTTCAGGAGTAAAAAAGTTGTCAGACGAAACCCATATTTTCCTTCATATTTTCTGTTTTTACTATGTATACCACTAACAATTTCATAATGAAGGTACAAGTATTTACTTACTTCATATATAGAATTAAAAAAACTATCGTAATGGTTCAATGTTGAGATCAACGTAAGGTCACATAAAATGGCGTAACGTGTATTTCATTTTTCTATCTAATATTCAAGTAGGAACTGACGTAAATCAGGGTACTACTGTACAGTAATATATTTCAACTCAAGAGTATAACAATACTGTAGAATGCTAAGACTAGAATGGGAAGTGATGGAAAAATCATATTATGACTGAGAAAGTCGTGGAGGGATGTGTGTTCAGTATTAAGGGATTTTGACGAAGGAAAAATCTATTTCTGGGCGAGGAACCTGTGTCGCTCCGTGAAATGCTCCTTATAGTACCATTTCTAAGGCATAAATACTGCAGTATTAAAGAATTCTCAAAGATTTAGGTGGTTTGGACAAATAAAGAAAACAGTTAGTCCGAAGAGGATATTACAATGCCAGCACAAAGCCCTGTAGAATGCTCAAAAATTCTTTAAATGGCATGTATGGAGACCTAGACCACTGAAATTTAAGAAGAAAATGTACTAATCTTCTTGTATTTTTACCTATAAAACCTGATATGAGATAGTTATATTTCCTTAATTGTGATTGGCAATAAGAACTCCTTAGAGAAAAATTTAACCCCCCAAAAAATCAGTCACTGAGAAATGATCTTAAGGTTGAATGACCCTTATAAATGTAAGTAATTTTCTCAACCTTTTAGTCCCCATAGCTATACTGTACTAATGACGATATGATATTAATAAATACTAAGCCAACTTCATGGATTACGGAAGTATTATAATGGTGAATACTGTTTATGTCACGAGACAACAAACAAAGCTTAAATCATAATTATGAAGTACCAGATGCCCAGCTATAGATGAACTTTCATGTTTGAGTATCATTATATCATCTTCTCATTACTCTTGATTAATAAACATTTCGTGGATTTATCGGTCGGAAAGTCTTTATTAGTTTACCTATTTACACATACTGTACTTGATATCTTGTTTGATTAGATAAATTATATTGCTTGGTCATTATAAATTATACTTCAACTGTAAGGTATAAGGTACATACAGTATAAACATTTTGATTTAAGAAGGGTTACGTGGAATAATTCATTTTTATTGAGAGGAACTCTTTGTATGGCGTAATGATAATACAACATGCTTTATAACTATAGTCCATTTCTTTTAGCGAGTCATGTTTGCACCGACTCGCAGCGGTGCCCTTTTAGCTAGGAAAATTTCCTGATCGCTGATTGGTTGGACAAGATAATTCTAACCAATCAGCGACCAGGAAACTTTTACGAGCTAAAAGGGCACCGTTGCGAGTCGGTGCAAATACGACTCGCTAAAAGAAATGGACTATAATTACTCTAAATTTTCAAACTAGAGGTGCCTAAAAATTATGCCAACTACCTGAGCATAACAGAAAAACACTTACCACCTCAATGAAAAATTATGTCATATTTTTAGATTAATAAGCCTCAATCAAAGGATTTGTTTCTTCATGAAAGGTAAACATTAGAATAAGATAAAAAGTTACTAAATTATAAGGAAGCAAAATCCTGACAGAATGCTTGCAACTAAGCAACCTGCAGTGTATTATGTTTTAGCGGATACTGAGAAGTACATGCATGATCATTAAAAATATATGATGTAAAATTAATAAAACTGAATACTCAATTTTCAAGTATAAATCAAAAGAACGTAAACCAAAATAAGTCGCCTGGAGACAAATTGAAATAAAACGAAAAAATAGAAAAAGGTTCCTAAAACGAAATCAAGTAAAATAGTGATAAGCTGAGGAGATCTCCCATATTTGCTGAACTACAGCTCACCTCAGATTGGTAACTCTAGTTATGGTTTAAATAAAAAATTGTACTTAGTATAAGCAATAATATTCTGAAATGTAAAATGAAAAGGTTCCAGTAGATTAAAAGAATAAATATATACAACTCTCTATCCCTGCTAGAAGCATATTAACAATTTGTAGCTAATTTTGAATGACATTCCAGTTGTGAGCATTACAGACAGTACTAAGAAATTGTGACTGTTGTCTTGCTCTCAAAATCTGGCTATATGAATTTTCAAAACACAATGGTATCCCTTTCCTGTCCTTGGATACATACTCAAATTCTTCTAGAGAGAGAGAGTGCGAGCGAGCAAGCTTTAGGCCATACAACATATGAAGCATATATGTTTCAAAATATAATTGCAGTCATAACGAAAGTAAAATGAAAATTAGCATTTGCTTTTAAGATTCTAACTGTATCCTAAAAACAAGTTCATTTACATTACCATCAATAAATTATTTGCATAACAACGTTAAATATAGTTTCTTAGGTTTTCAGCATCAGTGAACTGCATTAAAGAACCTATTCAGTCCATCAACATTACCTTGACAAACCTATATGCAAATGAACTCACACATGGCAAAATATTCCACAGCTTAAATGATAAAACTGTCGACAAACTTTCAATAAACAGTAAAAGGGAAATAACAAAGGCAATAACAAAACTATTGCTTGCTTATATAAACAAGTGCTACTTTAAAGTCGAGTACTGAATAAAATAAAATATACCAAGCTTGGCTATGATGCTTAGCCTAACTTCAAAACCCCTGGTAATGCTCTCTACAATGAAATATTTCAATTACTTCATCTGCAAAGCAAATAAGGAACCAAGAAAATGGACCACGAAACGAGTTACGAGTAAAAACGTGGTCAGCTGTCATTAGAACTCGAGAGTATTAGAATAAATATATTTCCACAATAAAAAAAACAATTATATTTAACAGGTATTGATAATTAGAACAGTCATTAGTAAGGGCTACTGCTACTACACCGTCGTACTAATTTTTAGAGTACTAGTAATAAAACCATTCTAGGCCGGATTCAAAAAGTCTATCTTAAAAATCTTAGTAAAAAGACCGACGCACAGCCAAGTAACCTTAATATTATAGCATTTTGATTTTATCTTCTCTCGATGGTCTGAAGAAGCAATACATCTAAAATATAGTTTTTGAATTATTGGGAGAACACAACAAATTTAACAAGTATTATATATTCTATGAGAGGAATAATGAGAATCTTATAAAATGTTGCTGTCATAAGCTTTGGCAAGAAAGACTTTAAAATTAGTACAGTACAGTATCACAACTGTAACTCTCTTTCTGATTTTATTGCGGTATCAGTAAACCTATATTGTCTACTTGAACTGACCATGGGATAATGTATCCACACAGTAGAGTACCTGACGTTGTATCTGGGACCTAAGTATTCCTCAGATAAAGTATTATTTGCAATAGAATATTCAAGAAGTACGATATACTCTCCTTGCAGTGTAAAACATTTGAAAGATGCCTCATTACCCAGATGTATCCGCACTGCATTTTTTCCAATTCTAGATGCTCGGCAGTTACATAACCTAATTAGAGATTTTTTATCTACTGCTAACATCCATTTCGCTACTCTAACAGCACACAATGTAACTTTAGTGTAGAAAATTTAATCTTTATAAACTTCTTTATCTCTATACCTCTTGAAATGTATTAAAAATATAGTATATACAAACTCTTTCTGAAGAGGGAACATGGGGTACATTACTGAGAATGCCCAAAATATGCATCATCTATCATTCAAAGCATCTTTCTGATGCATAAGAACTTGGTCGAAGGCCTCGCGGAGAATTCTGAGGCTCTTGTGAACACTATCAGCTTCTTTCTTATAGTCTCCCAACATAGTAGTGAGTTCATTTATCTGGAAGAAAAAAATATCAGTTATTATACTGTATATGGATTCCAAAAGAGAGATTCTATTATAACTCATAGTAAAAATGTTATTTTCCTTAGTAAAATAAATTTTTGAATATACTTACCCGATGATCATATAGCTGTCAGCTCTGCTGCCCGACAGAAAAAACCTACGGGCGGAATACGCCAGCGATCGCTATACAGGTGGGGGTGTACATCAACAGCGCCATCTGTCAAGTAGGTACTCAAGTACTCGATGTCAACAAGAACCAATTTTCTCCTCTGTCCACTGGGTCTCTATTGGGGAGGAAGGGTGGGTCCTTTAATTTATGATCATCGGGTAAGTATATTCAAAAATTTATTTTACTAAGGAAAATAACATTTTTCAATATTAAACTTACCCGATGATCATATAGCTGATTCACACCCAGGGGGGTGGGTAGAGACCAGCATTACATGTTGACATTATGAGCTAAGTATTCCGTATTTCATTTTAGCAGTTATTCAAAATAACAAGCATAAAATAAATAAGTACCTGGTAAGGAAGACGACTTGAACAATTACTCTGCCTTTTTAAGTACGTCTTCCTTACTGAGCCTCGCGATCCTCATAGGATGCTGAGCGACTCCTAGGAGCTGAAGTATGAAGGGTTGCAACCCATACTAAAGGTCCTCATCAAAACCTCTAATCTAGGCGCTTCTCAAGAAATGATTTTGACCACCCGCCAAATCAAGTAGGATGCGAAAGGCTTCTTAGCCTTCCGGACAACCCAAAAATATTTCAAGAGAAAGATTAAAAAGGTTCTGGAATTAGGGAATTGTAGTGGTGGAGCCCCCACCACTACTGCACTCGTTGCTACGAATGGTCCCAGAGTGTAGCAGTTCTCGTAAAGAGACTGGACATTCTTAAGATAAAAGACGCGAACACTGATTTGCTATTCCAATAGGTTGCGTCGAATATACTTTGCAGAGATCTATTTTGTTTAAAGGCCACGGAAGTTGCGACAGCTCTAACTTCGTGTGTCCTTACCTTCAGCCAAGCTTGGTCTTCCTCATTCAGAAGGGAATGAGCTTCTCGTATTAACAGTCTGATAAAATAGGATAAAGAATTCACTGACATAGGCAAAGATGGATTCTTAACTGAACACCATAAAGCTTCAGACGGGCCTCGAGAAGGTTTTTAAAATAGAACTTAAGAGCTCTTACAGGACATAATACTCTTTCTAGTTCATTTCCAACCATACGATAAGTTTGGAATATCGAACGATATTGGTCAAGGCCGAGAAGGCAGCTCGTGTTTGGCTAGAAAACCAAGTTGTAGAACATGTAGCCGTTTCGGATGAGAATCCGATGTTCTTGCTGAAGGCATGAATCTCACTGACTCTTTTAGCTGTGGTTAAGCATATCAGGAAAAGAGTCTTAAAGGTGAGATCTTTCAGGGAGGCTGATTGAAGCGGTTCGAACCTGTCTGACATAAGGAATCTTAGAACCACGTCTAAATTCCAACCAGGTGTAACCAAACGACGCTCCTTCGTGGTCTCAAAAGACTTAAGGAGGTCCTGTAGATCTTTATTGTTGGAAAGATCTAAGCCTCTGTGACGGAAGACTGATGCCAACATGCTACTGTAACCCTTGATAGTGGGAGCTGAAAGAGATCGTTCTTTCCTCAGATATAAGAGGAAGTCAGCTATTTGAGTTACAGAGGTACTGGTCGAGGATACGGATACTGACTTGCACCAGTGTTGGAAGATTTCCCACTTCGATTGGTAGACTCTAAGGGTGGATGTTCTCCTTGCTCTAGCAATCGCTCTGGTTGCCTCCTTCGAAAAACCTCTAGTTCTCGAGAGTCTTTCGATAGTCTGAAGGCAGTCAGACGAAGAGCGTGGAGGCCTTGGAGTACCTTCTTTACGCGTGGCTGACGTAGAAGGTCCACCCTTAGGGGAAGTGTTCTGGGAACGTCTACTAGCCATCGAAGTACCTCGGTGAGTTATTCTCTCGCGGGCCAGAGGGAAGCAACTAGCGTCAACTTTGTCCCTTCGTGAGAGGCGAACTTCTGCAGTACCTTGTTGACAATCTAGAACGGAGGGAATGCATATAGATCTAGATGTTACCAATCTAGTAGAAAGGTATCTCTATGAACTACTGCTGGGTCCGGGATAGGTGAGCAAAGTATTGGGAGCCTCTTGGTCATCGAGGTTGCGAAGAGATCTATGGTTGGCTGGCCCCAGGTGGCCCAAAGTCTCTTGCATACATCCTTGTGGAGGGTCCAATATGTTGGAATTATTTGTCCCTTCCTACTGAGACAATCTGCTATGACATTCAAGTTGCCTTGGATGAACCTCGTTACTAGTGAAAAGTCTAGACCTGTTGAACAGGAGAGGAGGTCTCTTGCGAACTCGTACCATGTCAGAGAGTAGGTCCCTCCTTGCTTGGAGATGTACGTCAAAGCAGGGTGTTGTCCGTGTTCACCTCCACCACTTTGCCTTGAAGGAGAGACCTGAAGCTTTTCCAGGTCAGACGTACTGCCAGTAGCTTCTTGCAGTTGAAATGCATTGTCCTTTGACTCGAGTTCCATAATCCCGAGCATTCCCTACCGCCTAATGTCGCACCCCAGCCTACTTCCGATGCGTCCGAGAAGAGAACGTGGTTGGGAGTCTGAACAGTCAGGGGAAGACCCTTTCAAAGGTTGATAAAGTCCTTTCACCAAGTCAGACCAGACTATCTTTCCGGAAACCGGGATCGAGACCGCTTCTAGCGTCTTGTCCTTTTCCAGTGAAAAGCTAGATGAAACAGAAGAGGACGGAGGTGTAGTCTTCCAAGTGACACAAATTGAACCACGGATGACAGTGTCCTAACCAGACTCATCCACAGCCTGACAGGGCAGTGTTCCTTCTTCAGCATCTTCTGGATGGATAACAGGGCTGGGGGTTGATCGTCTTGTTCAGCAATGTCCTCATCAGAGGGTTCCTCATCCGAAACTGATGAGGAAACGGCAACGGAGTGGGCAACGTCTGACTCGCTGAATCCGGTCGCACTGGTGGATGCGTGACGGAGCCGGACACAAGATCATGGTACTGCTGCACAGTCTGTGAACTGTCAACCATGGGGACGCGAGGAAGTACAGCGTCAACCCGAAACTGTCTAGACTGTCTGGGTTGTGCAGTCAACCCCCTACCGGGTTGCTGAGGTTGCCGCACTGCGTCACAACAAGTCACCTCTGCTGGTTGTTGAACGTCTTCCTAGTGACACACTGAACGTCCACAACCACCTCCGAGAGTCGCTTAACGTCAACGTGCGACTGGCAACCCACACTGGGTCGCACCGGTGGAGGAACCACCTCAACTGGCGGACGTGAGTAGGATACCTCAGCGTCAACAGGGCGTACAACCAACCGGTAGGAAGGTTGTTGGCTAGGAGGTTCTTCTCCGTAAAAAATCCTCTATCAAGGACACAAGCTTGGACTGCATGTCTTGCAACAAAGCCCATTAGGGTCTATGGGAGCAGGTGTGGCAACAGACGGGGTTAGCGACCGAAGCGGAACCATTTACCATCCCTGGAAGCCTTGTTATGCTTTAATTAAAGTCCATAGGAGGCTAAGCAGCTTAAGGCTCCTCTCCAAATGACAGAGTCCTCAAAGGAATATCAGAAGGAGGGAGAACAGCACTTTCTCATCTACAGGAACCATGTCCGAGAAAAGCTAGGTTATCTCAGTGAGGGTCTCACTGGTGCATAAGCAGCAGACCAGAAGGCAACGTTATGTAACTGCTTGACATTCTGTGAACTGTCAAAAACTGAACTGTCAACCACAACAGGTGCGTGCGGACATACAGCACTGGTGCATTAGTAGCAGACCAGAAGGCAACGTCATGTAACTGCTTGACAGTCTGTGAGCTGGCAACAACCAAAGCTGTGTGGGGAAGCCTCAACTCCTGACTGACTTGTCTGCTGCGGGCGAGTGGCGGTAACCACAGTGGGTTGCGGAGGCTGACACACCGTGTCAAAACACGGCAGCTTGTGGTAGCTCACGCACGGCAACGGAGTGCTCCGTGTGTCTGTGGGAGTTAGCATGCGTCTGGCAGGGTCGACTGCGCATGGGTGGAGGAGCTCTCACAACAAGAGTGTGGGAGCAGGCAGCCATGCTGGGCGCACAACCGTGGCAGGATGTAGGCAAACGGGTGCATCGTCAACCTTCTCCTCAGTCGGAGTGAACCAAAGCGGAGTGGTGGTGCGTGGTGGGGACTGCCGTGGGTTGCGGAAACTAACGCATCGCGTCAAAACACGGCAGCTTGACTCCACCTTCCCACTGCTGATGCGGTAGCTCACGCATGTTAACGGAGGGTGCCGCACGTCGGCTAACATTAACATGCGTCTGGCAGGGTCGATTGCGCATCGGAGGTGGAGCTCTCCGCAGCCGGAGTGTGGGAGCAGGCAGCCTCAGCGTGAGCTGGGCGCACAACCGTGGCAGGTTGTAGGCTAACGAGAGCAGTGTCAACCTTCTCCGCACGAAACTCCTGCATAACCGCAGCTAACTGAGTCTGCATAGACTGCAGTAAAGACCACTTAGGGTCTACAAAAAACGGCAACAGACGGAGCTACTGTCCGTTGTGACTGAGGGTCTAAAACAGCTGGTGCGGCAACAGACGGAGTTACTGCCTGTTGCGGTACCACCTTGCCTCTCTTGGGAGGAGTGCAGTCGTCGGATGACTGCAGCGAGTCCGAACTGACCCAGTGGCTACACCTAGGCCGTTGGACATGCGCGGAAGGGACCGACTTGCACTTAAAAAGCTGCAAGATGTGGTCCATGGTTTCTTACGAGAAACCTCTTCCGCAGACGAGGAATAAATGGGCTCTCTCGTCTTTGTGTGGGTGGGGCGATCTCACGTCGGCTAACGTGGGTAGAAACGCCCGAAACCACGGAGGGAAAAACGTCTGTTCGTCGATCAAGGCCTGTGGAACCCATAAGTCGTTCGACATTACTTCTCCCCTGGGCTTGGGAGCTTGTAAGAGGTCCCGGACTAGGTGAACAACTGGCACGAACAGACGAACCCTCGCACGCAACACTGTAACACTTTGCGCATATCACTTTATCACTTTTGATTTTCTGTTTGCACATATTTCACTGAAATCGAAACTTTAACTGATTTCTACCTGAAACACGCAATCCTATCCTTCATTAAAAGGTAGTAATTGCGAAAACAGTTTTACAATGCAACAGAAAAACATAAAAAAAAAAGATAAAGAATTCAGTGGCTGGAAAAGAGACTAAACACTAGATCAAATAAACTACGTTTACAATCTCTCACCGCATAAAGCCTGGGAACAAGAATAAAACCCTAGAAACGTTTTACCTTCTTCCCCTACAGCGACTAGGGAGAAGAGTAAAAAACGAGAACAACGTTACCCGCTTGAACGAAACGTTTATTCTCCTCTCTCTCCCTCCGTCTCTATCTCTCTCTCTCTCTTCTCTCTTGAATTAGCACCTGAGAGAAGAGCCCAATTATATATCGTTAAAACATGTTATTTGCTAAAGGAAAAAACTGAAAGGTTTCCCAAATAAAAATGTTATTTTCATTAGTAAAATAAATTTTTGAATATACTTACCCGATGATCATGTAGCTGTCAACTCCGTTGCCCGACAGAAATCTACGGTCGGGATACGCCAGCGATCGCTTATACAGGTGGGGGTGTACTCACCAGCGCCATCTGTGGTCAGGTACTCCAGTACTTCTTGTCAACAAGACCTCAATTTTCTCCTCGGTCCACTGGTTCTCTATGGGGAGGAAGGGCGGGTCATTTAAATCATGATCATCGGGTAAGTATATTCAAAAATTTATTTTACTAATGAAAATAACATTTTTCAATATTAATCTTACCCGATGATCATGTAGCTGATTCACACCCAGGGTGGTGGGTGGAGACCAGTATACATGTTAACAAAGAAGCTAAGTATCCCGTATTTCATTTTTATTAGTTATTCAAAATAACAATAAAAAATAAATAAGTACCTGGTAAGGAAGTCGACTTGAACCATTACTCTGCCTTTAATAAGTACGTCTTCCTTACTGAGCGTAGCGGTCCTCTAAGGATGCTGAACGACTCTTAGGTGCTGAAGTATAAAGGGCTGCAACCCATACTAAAGGACCTCATCACAACCTCTAACCTAGGCGCTTCTCAAGAAAGAATTGACCACCCGCCAAATCAACCAGGATGCGGAAGGCTTCTTAGCCGACCGTACAACCCAAAAACAACAATAAAAGCAATCAAGAGAAAGGTTAAAAAGGTTATGGGATTATGGGAATGTAGTGGCTGAGCCCTCACCTACTACTGCACTCGCTGCTACGAATGGTCCCAGGGTGTAGCAGTTCTCGTAAAGAGACTGGACATCTTTGAGATAGAATGATGCGAACACTGACTTGCTTCTCCAATAGGTTGCATCCATAACACTCTGCAGAGAACGGTTCTGTTTGAAGGCCACTGAAGTAGCCACAGCTCTCACTTCATGTGTCCTTACCTTCAGTAAAGCAAGGTCTTCTTCCTTCATATGAGAATGAGCTTCTCTAATCAGAAGCCTGATGTAGTAAGAAACTGCGTTCTTAGACATTGGTAGCGAAGGCTTCTTAACAGCACACCATAAGGCTTCTGATTGTCCTCGTAAAGGTTTTGACCTTTTCAGATAGTACCTAAGAGCTCTGACTGGGCAAAGTACTCTCTCCAGCTCGTTACCCACCAAGTTGGATAGGCTAGGGATCTCGAACGATTTAGGCCAAGGACGTGAAGGAAGTTCGTTTTTAGCCAAAAAACCGAGCTGCAAGGAACATGTAGCCGTTTCCGATGTGAAACCTATGTTCCTGCTGAAGGCGTGGATCTCACTTACTCTCTTAGCTGTTGCTAGGCATACTAGGAAAAGAGTTTTTAATGTGAGGTCCTTGAAAGAGGCTGATTGGAGCGGTTCAAATCTAGATGACATCAGGAACCTTAGGACCACGTCTAGATTCCAGCCTGGAGTGGACAACCGACGTTCCTTAGAGGTCTCAAAAGACCTAAGGATGTCCTGCAGATCTTTGTTGGAGGAAAGATCCAAGCCTCTGTGGCGGAAAACCGCTGCCAACATACTTCTGTAACCCTTGATCGTAGGAGCTGATAGGGATCTAACGTTCCTTAGATGTAACAGGAAGTCAGCAATCTGGGTTACAGTGGTACTGGTTGAGGAAACTGCATTGGCCTTGCACCAGCTTCTGAAGGCTTCCCATTTAGATTGATAGACTCTGAGAGTGGATGTCCTCCTAGCTCTAGCAATCGCTCTGGCTGCCTCCTTCGAAAAGCCTCTAGCTCTTGAGAGTCTTTCGATAGTCTGAAGGCAGTCAGACGAAGAGCGTGGAGGCTTGGGTGTACCTTCTTTACGTGAGGTTGACGCAGAAGGTCCACTCTTAGAGGAAGAGTCCTGGGAACGTCGACCAGCCATTGCAGTACCTCTGTGAACCATTCTCTCGCGGGCCAGAGGGGAGCAACCAACGTCAGCCGTGTCCCTTTGTGAGAGGCGAATTTCTGAAGTACCCTGTTGACAATCTTGAACGGCGGGAATGCATACAGGTCGAGATGGGACCAATCCAGCAGAAAAGCATCCACGTGAACTGCTGCCGGGTCTGGAATCGGAGAACAATACAATGGGAGCCTCTTGGTCATCGAGGTAGCGAACAGATCTATGGTTGGCTGACCCCACAGGGACCAAAGTCTGCTGCAAACATTCTTGTGAAGGGTCCACTCTGTGGGGATGACCTGACCCTTCCGGCTGAGGCGATCTGCCATGACATTCATATCGCCCTGAATGAACCTCGTTACCAGCGTGAGCCTTCGATCTTTTGACCAAATGAGGAGGTCCCTTGCGATCTCGAACAACTTCCTCGAATGAGTCCCCCCCTGCTTGGAGATGTAAGCCAAGGCTGTGGTGTTGTCGGAGTTCACCTCCACCACCTTGTTTAGCTGGAGGGACTTGAAGTTCATTAAGGCCAGATGAACCGCCAACAACTCCTTGCAATTGATGTGGAGTGTTCTTTGCTCCTGATTCCATGTTCCCGAGCATTCCTGTCCGTCCAATGTCGCACCCCAGCCCGAGTCTGATGCGTCCGAGAAGAGATGGTGGTCGGGGGTCTGAACAGCTAACGAAAGACCTTCCTTGAGAAGAATGCTGTTCTTCCACCACGTTAGAGTAGACCTCATCTCTTCGGAAACAGGAATTGAGACCGTCTCTAGTGTCATGTCCTTGATCCAGTGAGCAGCCAGATGATACTGAAGGGGGCGGAGGTGGAGTCTCCCTAACTCGATGAACAGGGCCAGCGATGAAAGTGTCCCTGTTAGACTCATCCACTGCCTTACTGAGCATCGGCTCCTTCTCAGCATGCTCAAGATGCACTCTAGGGCTTGGTTGATCCTTGGGGCCGACGGAAAAGCCCGAAAAGCTCGACTCTGAATCTCCATACCCAGGTAAACAATGGTCTGGGATGGGACGAGCTGGGACTTCTCTAAATTGACCAGGAGGCCCAGTTCCTTGGTCAGATCCATAGTCCATCTGAGATTCTCCAGACAGCGACGACTTGTGGGAGCTCTTAAAAGCCAGTTGTCTAAATAGAGGGAGGCTCTGATGTCTGCCAAGTGAAGGAATTTCGCAATATTCCTCATCAGTCGCGTAAACACAAGAGGTGCCGTGCTTAGGCCAAAACACAGGGCTTGGAACTGGTACACAACCTTTCCATAGACGAATCTCAGGAAAGGTTGGGAGTCTGGATGGATGGGGACGTGAAAGTATGCGTCTTTCAGGTCTAACGAGACCATCCAGTCCTCCTGCCTGACCGCTGCTAGGACCGACTTCGTCGTCTCCATAGTGAACGTCTGCTTGGTGACATAAGCATTGAGCGCACTGACGTCCAGCACCGGTCTCCAACCTCCTGTCTTCTTGGCTACCAGGAAGAGACGGTTGTAAAAGCCCGGGGATTGATGGTCCCGGACTATGACCACTGCCTCCTTGTGTAGCAAGAGCGACACCTCTTGTTGCAACGCTAGCCTCTTGTCCTTCTCCTTGTAGTTGGGAGAGAGGTTGATGGGAGATGTAGCTAGAGGGGGATTGCGGCAGAACGGAATTCTGTATCCCTCCCTCAGCCACTTCACAGACTGAGCGTCTGCACCTCTGCTCTCCCAAGCTTGCCAGAAGGTCTTGAGTCTGGCTCCTACAGCTGTCTGGAGAGGAGGGAAGTCAAAACTTGCCTCTTGTGGACTTGGAACCCTTCTTGGACTTGCCACGGTGACTGTCTGCACGGGTACCTCCTCTGCTGGAGGTTCTGCCACGAAAGGGCGGGATGAACCTGGAAGCAGGAGTATCAACTGCTAGAGGGCGGTAAGGTTTAGTCACGGAAGGTAAGGTCTTAGCCTTACGTGCAGAAGAAGCCATGAGGTCATGCGTATCCTTCTGGAGAAGAGAGGCAGCCATCCCCTTAATTAACTCCTCCGGAAACAGACACTTGGACAGAGGAGCAAAAAGTAACTCTGACCTCTGGCAAGGGGTGATACCAGCAGATAAGAAGGAGCACAGATGTTCCCTTTTCTTGAGGACCCCTGATACATAAGAAGCCGCAAGCTCGCCAGACCCATCCCGTATTGCCTTGTCCATGCTGGACATGATCAGCATGGCTGAGTCCTTGTCAGAAGGGGCAGTCTTCCTGCTTAAGGCTTGCCTGCTTAAGGCTCCCAGACACCAATCGAGGAAGTTGAATATCTCGAAGGCACGAAAGACTCCCCTTAACATGTGATCAAGATCTGAAGAGGACCAGCAGATCTTCGAACGTCTCATAGCCAACCTGCGGGGAGAGTCAACCAGACTTGAGAAGTCGGCCTGGGCAGAGGCAGGAACCCCCAAGCCAGGTTCCTCTCCCGTGGCATACCAGACGCCCGACTTAGAAGCCAGCTTGGGAGGAGGAAACACAAAAGAGGTCCTTCCCAGTTGCTTCTTGGACTGCAACCAATCCCCCATAACCCTCAAAGCTCTCCTTGAAGATCTGGCAAGAACAAGCTTGGTGAAGGCAGGCGCAGTAGACTGCATGCCCAGAGCAAACTCGGAGGGAGGAGAACGAGGGGTTGCAGACACAAAGTGTTCAGGGTACAACTCTCTGAACAAAGCAAGGACTTTGCGGAAGTCTAAGGAGGGTGGCGAAGACTTGTGTCCTTCAACATCAGAATGAGGATCATCAAGATGAGCAGCTTCATCCTCAGAAGCCTCCTCACCCGACAGTTGAGTTGTAAGAGGCAAAGGCAGAGCAGCAAGCTGAACGGCTGAATCTTGCAGAACGGGTGCATGCGTACCTGCGGATCCATCATCATGCCTCTGCTGGACAGACTGTGAGCTGGCAACAACAAAAGCAGAGGGCCGGTGTGAGGGAGGGTCTGCGGTGGGCTGAGGAGCATGCGGTGTGGTATGCAGAGCATGCTGTGAGGCATGCGGCTCATGCTGCATGGGATGCGGCTCATGCTGCATGGTATGCGGCTCATGCTGCATGGCATGCGGCTCATGCTGCATGGGATGAGGCTCATGCTGCATGGTATGAGGCTCATGCTGCATGGAATGCGGCTCATGCTGCATGGAATGCGGAGCATGCTGTAAGGTCTGCAGAGCATGCTGCATGGGCTGAGGAGAATGCCGCATAGTGCTGGAACCCGGCAACTCCCGATGCGGCAGCTCACGCATGTAAGCAGAGGGTGCAGCACGAACATGCGTCTGGCAGTGAGGACTGCGCAACGGTGGAGGAGCTCTCACAGGAGGAGGGATGTTAACCTTCTCTGCCTGATAATCCTGCATAAAAGCCGCAAGCTGAGACTGCATAGTCTGCCGCATGGACCACTTAGGGTCTACTGTGGTTGGAGCAGAGGCCTGTTGAGGGACCACTCTACCTCTCTTGGGAGGTGTGCAGTCATCAGATGACTGCGGCGAGTCCGAACTGACCCAGTGGCTACACCTGGGCCGTTGGACTAGCTCTGAAGGGACTTTACGCTTAAGCGGTCGTGAGACCTTAGTCCACCGTTTCCTCCTGGAAACCTCTTCCACAGACGAGGAATGTAAGGGCTCATTCGTCTGGGAGTGGAAGGGACGATCCTTAGCAGATACGTCCGCAACCACTGAGGATACATCTGTGCGCCGATCAAGGCCTGCCGAACCCTTTGGTCCTTCGACATTGCTTCTCCCCTGGGCTTGGGAGCTTGCAAGAGGTCCCGGACTGGGCGGACGACTGGCACGCACAGATGTATCCTCATGCGCAACACTGACACTGACACTATGCACAGCACTTGCACTAACACTTCCCACTGCACTCTTCGCTTTCAGCTCTCTGACATCTGCCAAGAGCTGATTGCGGTCACTAACCAACGACTCCACCTTATCACCGAGAGCCTGAATGGCACGCAACATATCAGCCATTGCAGGCTGAGCACTCGTAGCAGGTTCGGGGGTCACCACCACAGGGGAAGGAAAAGGTTGAGGGGCATGGGGAGAGGAAATATCCAAAGAGCGAGAAGAACTCCTCCTATCTCTCTCCTTCTCTAACCTACGAGTATATCTGAGGAATTCATTAAAATCGAATTCCGAAAGCCCAGCACATTCCCCACATCGATCTTCCAATTGACAGGATTTTCCCCTACAATTGGAACATACGGTGTGAGGATCAACAGAGGCCTTCGGAAGACGCCTATTACAAGTCCTAACACTACATCGCCTGTATTTAGGAACTTGGGAATGGTCAGACATCTTGAATTTTAGAAGTAGTCAAAGGGGGAATTCCAAAGTAAGCAAAGATCGTTAACCAATGAATCAAATTAATACCAAAAGCTTGCTAAGCTAAGGCTAAAGCTTCCTGTACAGCGAAGGCTAAATTTCAGAGCAAATACTTCACCAAATCGTGAACGAAAGACTCCAAAATCAACAGCGTATCCATGTAAGTCTTGCCGGTGGCACGACAGAGGAAAAATTGAGGTCTTGTTGACAAGAAGTACTGGAGTACCTGACCACAGATGGCGCTGGTGAGTACACCCCCACCTGTATAAGCGATCGCTGGCGTATCCCGACCGTAGATTTCTGTCGGGCAACGGAGTTGACAGCTACATGATCATCGGGTAAGATTAATATTGAAAAAGTTCCTTTATTTAGAATTTAAACCATTTAAGCTAAGAAAAAATGAACGAAACGCTAGAATCGGTTTACTCTTACTGCAACGTGAAACCGTGATACACTCTCTCTCTATCGTAACGATAGAGCGCATGTTGAACGTTCTGAACGTCAACAACTGCGGAGACTAAAAAACTAAACGTTAGTTCATCTTTGAAAACAGTACGAGACTATCAAAGAAATTCTTTCATAAAGCATTAAAATTAAAAAGTATTAAATTCTTAAAAGGTTAAATACGATATAACGGGCTCAATGTTAATTAACTTCGGTTCCAAGTAAGGACCGCCTACTATTAGGAAAGGTCGCATATAAACAAACATAAAAATTAATTTTTTATAAGTTTATAATAAATGGAAAGTTAATCGAAGAGGCCTAATAAAGGCGGAGAGATATAAAATAAATAGATCTATAACTTGTTAAGCAAAATTACCAAAAACCTAAACACACTTCCGTCTAAGGGAAGGGTCGGCCATTTAAAAGTGAAAGAGAGTCCATACTCTCTTCGTCACCATAATTAAATCTATCCAAAACGAGTTCAAGTTTTGAAATGAAGATAAAACCCCTGCATAGCGAAAGCTCAAAACTGGAATAGTGTACTTCACCAAATCGTTGTGAAAACAAATCCAGTTAGGGACGGCGTATTTAGTAGGTCTTGCCATTGGCACGACAGAGAGAAAATTGGTTCTTGTTGACATCGAGTACTTGAGTACCTACTTGACAGATGGCGCTGTTGATGTACACCCCCACCTGTATAGCGATCGCTGGCGTATTCCGCCCGTAGGTTTTTTCTGTCGGGCAGCAGAGCTGACAGCTATATGATCATCGGGTAAGTTTAATATTGAAAAAAAAACATTATGACTTCATTTGTCTGCACAACAGTATTCACACTAAGTATTTCCTTGGCTATCACAGCGTAGCTGAAAAATTATGAAGTAGATGCAGAAATCTAGGGTGTATTTCTTTTTAATTTTTTTTTTATTTTTCATTTTTTTCTTTATTTTGTTCATAAATTTAAGCTTTATAAATCCTCCTAACATTCTTGTAAATCCATTATACAATAATTTGTATTTTTCTTAGCTACGCAAACCAGAGTCATTTATATGACCAGCCGATCAAAATTTTGGTTGATTGCATCATGCTTTCTGCTGGGTAAACGCAGCGCATGCGCAAGGAGCAAGCAGGAGCTTACTCACAGCATCTCCTCACAACACTCACCTGGTCAAAGACCTGCAGGGAGGTTGAGGCAGGACCTATGGTAAATGACTTATGTTTGTATAGCTATGAAAAATACAAATTATATAAAATTTGTAGTTTATTTCTAAGCAGATACACAGTTTTGAGTCATTTATAAGGGGAGTCTTCCTCAGAAGGAAGTGTCCATACAGTTAAGAGGTAAACCCTTCCTCTCTGGAAGATCTAATTACCGGTACTATAGTAATAGCAAGAGCTCAACATGAATCATAAGAGGCTAGTGTAGCCGGCTCATAAAGAGACAGGGCCAAACTTCCAATTCTTGAGAGATAAAATCTTCTCTGATACAGTTACTAATAATAATTGTAAGTGACCTACGAGAACTGCCAGGGAATTGAGCAGCTGGCTCATAATGAGACAAGGCTGTCGTTCAGTTGCCAAAAGGTAATCTTTCCCAGTGTTACATAATAAAGAAGGGCAATTTTTTAGTACATCATACATCAATAAATAGTAAAGAAATTGAGTCACACACTTGATTAGGGGCGAAAGACCCCAGGGAAGGTTTCAAGTCCAATGAAGATCATTATCGGCCTCAGTGATCTTTCTAGCCAAGAATGTCGAAGTAATGAGGCCTTGGGCTGGAACTGGCACATGTCCTGTAAGAACTGTCAGTTAGGTCATAATAGTGCTGTCACCATGACGCTCATTGAGAGGATTTCCAAATACTTGACTATACTCTTTTTAGGGTAAATGTCCAACAGTGGGTTTCCTTTCTATCCACCAGTTTGAGGATTTGTATTAATGCGTGGTTTTGCGAAACGCTGAGATTGCGGCAAAACAACGTGCATCACATGCTCGAGGGGGGTCCCTAGCAACGCTTCCCCAGAGGATATATCTATGCTCTTATAACCGTTTCTCTTTATCAAAGAGACGGTATTCCTGAATACATTCTATCAGAGCATTCAAAATCTTGAAAACAATGTAGTTTTGGAGACTAATATAGCATAATCAAGTGGTTTTGCGGAACGCTAAGGTTGTGGCAAGCCTATCTAGATCATATCCTTGAGGTGAGGTCGCTGCCAATGCTTCCCTTGATGTTGCATAGGTTTTTCTGATATTCTTTATACTTGGAGAAAGGGGGTGTCACTGACTACCTTCTCCCGTAGAAGCCTGAGCCCTTGAACACAAAAAGGGGGGAGCAATATGTCCCCCGCTATTTGTTCTATAAAAAACTTGAGGTGGCCAGGATCAGCCATTCCTCACGATACATCAAAAGAGGTATCCGATACATATGGGATCCAAGCCTATACCTGTGTGAACATTTGAGTGAACACCTAGGGACCAATACATTGTCCTAAAACAAAGAGAGGTAAACAGGACATCTGCTCACACCAGCAGCAAGATCAGAAGTGGTGTTATCTGGTGGTGAGACAAGGTACTACCCAGTGGGTTTGCATGAAGGGTCTCCCACAACATTACTCTACTATCACTCTTCAAACTGCTTGACTCAAATTTAAGCCGGCAATTTACAATTGTTGGAAGTAAGAGGACGACAAAAACAAACATGGGGGCTTGGCAGCTAGCAGACAACAGGCATAGAGAATTATTAGACAATGTTACTATGCTACATTTGTCCACAAGTTCATTAAATTAATGGAATTATGGACAGTTCTATCATTAACATGAACGTTGTTTAATTAACTGATATATAGTTATATATCATTTAGGGCTTAGTGTATTACAGTACAGGATATTGTACTTACATAAATGAATTACAGTATAAATTAAATTAGAAACAAGTTGCTGCAGCAAGATTTATCAGCAGATATTCATGTGCAGTTGAGTATGATATATATAAAAATTTAATACAAAATCTTTGAAATAGAATGATTAAAATATATACAGGCTGAGATAGGATACAAAATATACAATAATTGGCTTATAAGCTGTGCATGCACATTGGCTATGGGGTACTAAGTAGATTATGCTATAAGGTACAGTATTTATTACTTATTGGATTTTTTCTATCAAGGTTAGGCAAAACTATGTAAAGTATACAGAGTACTGTATATATTAAAGGGTTATGATTAATCAAACAGTAAACCAATTAATTCATTAATCTTACAGAATAAGGAACGTTCTCCTTACAGCCCCTTGCAAGTTGTTGCCTCTTAAACTGTTCACAAGAAAAAGGTTATTGATCAAATCAATAGTGGGTCATTGTTAAGTGAAAATACTGTACTTACTCTTTAACTGACAAAAGACCAATGAAACTGGGAATACTAAAATCAATACTAAATTGGCATGAAAACAGATGATTAATACATCTACATTAAGCAATACAAATTTTTTTGTTCGACTTGGCAACAGTGCAACATATTAACCCTTTTACCCCCAAAGGACGTACTGGTAAGTTTCACAAAACTCATCCCTTTACCCCCATGGACGTACCGGTACGTTCTAGCAAAAAACTGCTATTTAAATTTTTTTTGCATTTTTTTGATAATTTTTTGAGAAACTTCAGACATTTTCCAAGAGAATGAGACCAACCAGACCTCTCTATGACGAAAAATTTTATTTTTATTAGTAAAATAAATTTTTGAATATACTTACCCGATAATCATGTAGCTGTCAACTCCGTTGCCCGACAGAATTCTATGGAGGGATACGCCAGCTATCACAATACTAGAAGGGGGTGTACTTACCAGCGCCACCTGTGGCCAGGTACTCAAGTACTTCTTGTTGACACCTCCTCAATTATTCCTCGGTCCACTGGTTCTCTATGGGGAGGAAGGGAGGGTCGATTAAATCATGATTATCGGGTAAGTATATTCAAAAATTTATTTTACTAATAAAAATAAAATTTTTCAATATTAAAACTTACCCGATAATCATGTAGCTGATTCACACCCAGGGGGGTGGGTGAAAAATCAGTGTACAAGACTAAAGGATAGCTAAGTATCCCGTATTTCATATAATCAGTTATCCACAATAACAATGAAATAATAAGTACCTGGTAAGGAAGTCGACTTGAACCGTTACTCTGCCTTTAATAAGATCGTCTTCCTTACTGAGCGCAGCGTTCCTCTTGGGAGGCTGAATCAACTCAAAGGTGCTAAAGTATACAGGGCTGCAACCCATACTAAAGGACCTCATCACAACCTTTAACCTCGGCGCTTCTCAAGAAAGAATTGACCACCCGCCAAATCAACAAGGATGTGGAAGGCTTCTTAGCCGACCGTACAACCCATAAAAAGTATTCAAGAGAAAGGTTAAAAGGTTATGGGATTATGGGAATGTAGTGGCTGAGCCCTCGCCTACTACTGCATTCGTTGCCACGAATGGTCCCAGGGTGTAGCAGTACACGTAAAGAGACTGGACATCTTTGAGATAGAATGATGCGAACACTGACTTGCTTCTCCAATAGGTTGCATCCATAACACTCTGCAGAGAATGGTTCTGTTTGAAGGCCACTGAAGTAGCCACAGCTCCCACTTCATGTGTCCTTACCTTCAGCAAAGCAAGGTCTTCTTCCTTCAGATGAGAATGTGTTTCTCTAATCAGAAGCCTGAATAGTAAGAAACTGAGTTCTTAGAACTTGGAAAAGAAGGTTTCTTGATAGCACACTATAAGGCTTCTGATTGTCCTTGTAAAGGTTAAGACCTTTTTAGATAGTACCTAAGAGCTCTAACTGGGCAAAGTACTCTCTTCAGATCATTCCCCACCAAGTTGGACAGGCTTGGGATCTCGAACGACTTAGGCCAAGGACGTGAAGGAAGCTCGTTTAGCAAAAACCGAGCTGCAAGGAACATGTAGCCGTTTCAGATGTGAAAACAATGATCCTGCTGAAGGCGTGGATCTCACTTACTCTTTTAGCTGTTGTCAAGCACACGAGGAAAAGAGTTTTTAATGTGAGGTCCTAAAAAGAGGCTGATTGGAGAGGTTCAAATCTTGATGACATAAGGAACCTTAGGACCACGTCTAGATTCCAGCCTGGAGTGGACAACAGACGTTCCTTTGAGGTCTCAAAAGACCTAGGGAGGTCCTGTAGATCTTTGTTGGTGGAAAGATCCAAGCCTCTGTGGCGGAAAACCGCTGCCAACATACTTCTGTAACCCTTGATCGTAGGAGCTGAAAGGGATCTTACTTTCCTTAGATATAACAGGAAGTCAGCAATCTGGGTTACAGTGGTACTGGTTGAGGAAACTGCATTGGTCTTGTACCAGCTACGGAAGACTTCCCCTTGAGACTGATAGATTCTGAGAGTGGATGTTCTCCTTGCTTTGGCAATCGCTCTGGCTGCCTCCTTCGAAAAGCCCCTAGCTCTTGAGAGTCTTTCGAAAGTCTGAAGGCAGTCAGACGAAGAGCGTGGAGGATTGGGTGTACCTTCTTTACGTGAGGTAGACTTAGAAGGTTCACTCCTAGAGGAAGAGTCCTGGGAATGTCGACCAGCCATTGCAGTACCTCTAAGAACCATTCTCTCGCGGACCAGAGCGGAGCCAACCAACGTCAGCCGTGTCCCTTTGTGAGAGGAGAACTTCTGAAGTACCCTGTTGACAATCTTGAACGGCGGGAATGCATACAGGTCGAGATGGAACCAATCCAGCAGAAAAGCATCCACGTGAACTGCTGCTGGGTCTGGAATCGGAGAACAATACAACAGGAGTCTCTAGGTTATCGAGGTAGTGAACAGATCTATGGTTGGCTGACCCCACAGGGCCCAAAGTCTGTTGCAAACATTCTTGAGAAGGGTCCACTCTGTGGGGATGACCTGACCCTTCCGTCTGAGGTGATCTGCCATGACATTCATACCGCCCTGAATGAACCTCGTTACCAGTTAGCTTTCGATCTTTAGACCAGATGAGTAGGTCCCTTGCGATCTAGAACAACTTCCACGAAAGAGTCCCTCCCTGCTTGAAGATGTAAGCCAGGGCTGTGGTGTTGTCAGAGTCCACCTCCACCACTTTGTTAAGCTGGAGGGACTTGAAGTTTATCAAGGCCAGAATAACCGCCAACAACTCCTTGCAATTGATGTGAAGTGTCCTTTGCTCCTGATTCCATGTTCCCGAGCATTCTTGTCCGTCCAAAGTCGCACCCCAGCCCGTGTCTGATGCGTCCGAGAGGAGACGGCGGTCGTGTTTCTGAACAGCCAAAGGTAGACTTTCTTGAGAAGAAAGCTGTTCTTACACCACGCGAGAGAAGACCTCCTCTCTTCGGAAACAGGAACTGAGACCGTCTCTAGCGTCATGTCCTTTATCCAGTGAGCAGCTAGATGATACTGAAGGGGGGGGAGGTGGAGTCTCCCTAACACGATGAACAGGGCCAGCGATGAAAGTGTCCCTGTTAGACTCATCCACTACCTGACTGAGCATCGGTTCCTTCTCAGCATGCTCTGGATGCATTCTAGGGCTTGGAGGATCCTTGGGGCCGACGGAAAAGTCCGAAAAGCTCGACTCTGAAGATCCATACCCAAGGAGACAATGGTCTGGGATGGAACGAGCTGAGACTCCTCAAAATTGACCAGGAGGCCCAGTTCCTTGGTCAGATCCATAGTCCATTTGAAAATCTCCAGACAGCGACGACTTGTGGGAGCTCTAAAAAGCCAGTCGTCTGACGGAGCCGGACACAAGATCATGGTACTGCTGCACAGTCTGTGAACTGTCAATCATGGGCAAGCGAGGAAGTACAGTGACAACCCGAATCTGTCTAGACTGTCTGGGTCGTACAGACAACTCCTTATCGGGTTGCTGAGGTTGCCGCACTGCGTCACAACAAGTCACTTCTGTTGGTTGTTGAACGTCTTCCCCGTGACACATTGACTCCGTAAACAAAAAATCCTCTAACAAGGACTAAGCTTGGACTGCATGTCTTGCAACACAGCTCAAGGTCTATGGGAGCAGGTGTGGTAACAGACGGGATTAGCGACTGAAGTGGAACCATTACCTTCCCTGGAAGCATGTAACGCTTAAATAAAAGTCCATAGGAGGCTATGCAGCTAAAGGCTCCCTCCAAATGACAGAGTCCTCAAGGGAATATCAGAAGGAGGGAGAAAAGAACTTTCTCATCTACAGGGACCATATCCTAGAAAAGCTAAGTTCTCTCAGTGAGGGTTCACTGGTGCAAAAGCAGCAGACTAGAAGGCAACGTTATGAAACTGCTTGACAGTCTAGTGAGTTGGCAACAACCAAAGATGTGTGACTGAGAAGCATGCGGTAAGGTATGCAGAGCATGTTGTATGCAGAGTATGCTGTATGCAGAGCATGCTGAATGTAGAGCATGTTGTATGCAGAGCATGCTGAATGCAGAGCATGCTGTATGCAGAGCATGTTGTATGCAGAGCATGCTGAATGCAGAGCATGCTGTATGCAGAGCATGTTGTATGCAGAGCATGCTGAATGCAGAGCATGCTGTATGTAGAGCATGTTGTATGCAGAGCATGCTGAATGCAGAGCATGCTGTATGCAGAGCATGTAGTATGCAGAGCATGCTGTAAGCAGAGCATGCTGTATGTAGAGCATGCTGTAAGGTAAGCAGAGCGTGTGCATGGCGTTTAACATTTCTCAGAAATTCCATGACCAGTGCTAGAGTGCTTTATGCATGCTTGCATGGGTTTAAATATCAACATAATATTTACCTTACATTCATAACTCATGATTCATATTTTTTGCCATATTCTGCGATATTGTTAAAAATATATTGCAAGGAATACAAATATATTTTTATAAGTAATACAAATAACCTCCATTATCATAAGGTTTGAAAATGGAGGTAAGGTATGCTGAACAGCAGAGTCAGAACGAGCTGGAACAACAATAGTTGTGGTTTCCTCTTCAAGACTCTGTTGAGGGAACACCTGAGGCTCAGTCTGCAAAGGCTGATCAAAGGAAGTAGCAGAAGGTAGGCGCATGGGTGGAGGAGGCTGACTCCTGGCATGAGTGGCTGAACCCAAGGGTTGCGCTTGCTGAGCGGTTGGCGGAAGCGGAGTAGTAAGTTCCTGTTCCTGTGGTGTGAGCGGAGCGCGATGAGGTAGAGGCTGCGCAGAACAAGGTAAATGTCTCGCAAGCTGAGGCTCCTGAGGCGCAAGGCTAAGGTGTAGTGGTGCTTGCCTTGTGGAGGGTTGAGCTCGCTGCAGCGAGAGCTGAGGAGACTGACTCAAGGACGGGAGAGGTTGTTGTACCTCAACCGAGTGTTGCATCACTGGTGGAGCAGCAAGTGGAGGCGGAGGAAGAGAGGTATAATCCTCCTGATCCCATTGTAAAGGTTGCCTTAAAGAAGGCGGAGGCTGAGCACCACTGGGAACAGCCAACTCAGAACGTGGCTCAACATCGTACGCCTGGCAGGTGGTACTGCGATCAGGCGGAGCGAGCGCAGGCGGAGGGAGTGTAGGCGGAGGCGGAGGCGCAACACTCTCAGCCCGACACTCACGCATCAAGACCGAAAGTTGTGACTGCATGGACTGCAGTAGAGTCAACTTGGGGTCGGCAGACACTAAGGTCTGCTGAGGTAAAGCCTTAACAGCAGAGATCTGTTGCGGCAGAACCTTACTCCTCTTATGCGGAGTGCATTCAACTGATGACTGAGGAGAGTCAGAGCTAACCCAATGACTGCATCCGGGTTGTTGAACTCTAACTTCGTACGTCTGGCATAGGTCTGGACTTTATGTTTAAGAGGTCTTGAGACCTGAGACCAGCGTTTTCTCCCCTAAATTTCTTCTGCAGACGAGCAAAATAAGGGCTCAATCGTCTGCGGGTGGGAGTGACGGTCTCGGTAAGACACGCCCACAACCACCGAGGATACTTCTGTGCGCCGATCAAGGCCTGCTGAACCTTTTTGTCCTTCGACATTGCTTCTCCCCTGGGCTTGGGAGCTTGCAAGAGGTCCCGGACTGAGAGAACGACTGGCGCGCACAGAAGTACCCTCACGCACAACACTGACACACTTTGCGCTAATCCCTTATCACTTTGATTTTCTGTTTGCACTTATTTCACTGAACTCGAAACTTTAAGTGGTTTGTACCTGAAACACGCAATTCTATCCTTTCTCAAAAGTTAGTAATTGCGAAAACAGAATTACAATGTAACAGAAAAATCTAATGAAAGATAAATAATTCAGTGGCTGGAAAGAGACTAAACACTAGATCACTCTAGAAACGTTTACTTTCTTCCCCTAAAGAGACTAGGGAGAAGAGCAAAAACGATAACAACGTTACTCGTACGCCTGGCAGGCTTGAATGAAACGTTTATCCTCCTCTTTCTCCCTCCGTCTCTATCTCTCTCTCTCTCTCTCTCTCTCTTGACTTAGAACCTGAGAGAAGAGCCCAATCATATATATCGTTAAAACATATTATTGTTAAAGGAAAAAACTGAAATATTTCCCAAAATGAAAAGTTCCTTTATTAGGATTAAAACCATTAAGTTAAGAAAGAATGAACAAAACGCTAGACACGGTTACTCTTACTGCAATGTAAAACCGTGAAAATTCTTTCTCTATCGTAACGATAGAGTGCAAGTTGAACGTTCTGAACGTCAACAACTGCAGAGACAAAACAAAACGTTAGTTCAACTTTGAAAACAGTACTAGACTATCAAAGAAATTCTTTCAAAGACATTAAAATAGCATAATATGTTAACAGGTAAAACCGAAATGACGGGCTCAATGTTAAATAACTTCGGTACCAAGAAAAGACCGCCTACTATTAGGAAGGTCGAATATAAACAAATATAAAAATTAATTTTAATAAGTTTATAAAAAAAGGAAGTTAATCGAAGAGGCCTATAAGAGGCGGAGAGATATAAAATAAATCTATAACTTTTGTTAAGCAAAATTAAGAAAGAGAGTCTATACTCTCTTAGACACCAACACTTCCGTCTAAGGGAAGGGTCGGCCATTTAAAGGTGAAAGAGAGTTCATACTCTCTTCGTCACCATAATTAATCAAATTAATTCCAAAAGCTAACTAAGCTAATATAGAAGTTTCCAGTAAAGCGACAGCCGAAATCAAAGAGAAATACTTCACCAAAGTCGTGAAAATACTCCAAGAACATAAGCGTATCCCAGAACGTCTTGCCGGAAGCACGACAGAGGAATAATTGAGGAGGTGTCAACAAGAAGTACTTGAGTACCTGGCCACAGGTGGCGCTGGTAAGTACACCCCCTTCTAGTATTGTGATAGCTGGCGTATCCCTCCATAGAATTCTGTCGGGCAACGGAGTTGACAGCTACATGATTATCGGGTAAGTTTTAATATTGAAAATTAAGGCTGTTAGAGCAATTTAAAAAAACTATACTGCAAAATGTGCTTGAAAGAGAATAACCCCTGGGGGTTAAGGGTTGGAAATTTCCAAATAGCCTGGGGGTAAAAGGGTTAAAAAGCATGCCAGGCCCTAACATCAACTGAATCAAGAATTTAAAAATAGATAATGCATAAATACAAGATATACTTATGAAAAGTTAAGCACCAAACTCACCAGGTCCTAGAGGAAAACTACAGAATACACTATAACTGAAAAGGGAATACCAATTAATACTAACCTCTTTTTCATAATTAATCAGTCTTTGCAATTTCCTATTGTTCTGGATGCGAGTATAGAGTTCCTCTGTGCAGTATCCTATGTACACTATAAAGGCCACCATCACCGCTATTGTTAAACCATTTCTTATGCGTCGCCAAACAGCCATCTCTTCGACTCATTTTCAAGAGCTTCGGAAGTATCATACGCATCAACCTTTAGACCAATGCCATTGGAGATTTTATCATAGCATCACTCAACTGCAAAGGAAAAATATAGTAACTTTAGTGTTTCTGTAAGTTATTTCCTCAAAACTTTATTTGGCCTCTAACAAGTTAAGCATTACTGTGTATAAATATTATAGGTATATATTCTAAAGATATAGGAATTTAGTTCCCAATAGTATGAAACTTGTTTAATACATTTAATACTGTAAAAGCAAAAAAGGGATTTTGACAAAGGAAAAATCTATTTCTGGGCGAGAGACCTGTGCCGCCCAGTGAAATGCTCCTTTTACATCATTTCTAAGGTTAAACTGCTATGAATTTACCAGAGAAAAAATTGTATAGGAATGCTAGGTTGAACCCAGCTCGCTCACCTAATAGGTGTCGGTATAATATACTGGGGCGTGATAAATCACAACCAGAGGCCTCGCACCATTTAGATATCTCCTTCCAATGTCCCTGTTACAGCGAGGTGCCGTTCAACACCTAACTCCGATCTCTACTACCAACATTCCAACCCACGCCTGTGACGTCACTCCTTTATCATAGCACAACCCGTTCTCACGGTTTTATTTTTCGTGGTGGATTTTTTCTCGGTTTTACCCAGGATTTATCTATGATTTCGGACTCTACTGTCTCTCCATCTATGTTAAGTACCAGATCTATGAGTTTTGAGTCTTTGGAGGTAGCCTTGCCCTTAGTTTTTATTATATCTCAGTTTTATTTGTTGCTGTTCGCGGCCCTCTAGAGGCCGCCATCATGGCCAGCTACCTCCACTCTCATAGTATTTTTTAGAATTTACACTGAGTCCATGCCTTGCACATTGATTCACTAGTCCTAGAGCAGTGGAGATATTTCTTTGGTATTTCTGCCGTATTGGATTCCCAGTCTAGCCTATCACAGGAAAGGCCTTCGAGACAACATAGCACCTCCCTAAAAATAAATTTTTCTATCTTCAAATCTCCTTTTTAAGCAATTTGAATGTCTATGCACTCTGGCTGTTATCTTGAAATTGTCACTTAAGAGTACCTCTCTTGCTTTTAAGCATACAATAAATAAGAATTATATTCTATTTCATGAGAAATTACTTAAGTGATGACAATCTACCTTTACTATATTTTATTTGCAAAGCATTTCCCATAAATGGTTTGACTTATGCAAATATACAATGTGACTATAGCTTTTCTACAGGTATACTATATGCATAAGACTTCAGTGTTAACCCCTAGGTGCACATGCCCACTTATCCAACCTAGGGTTTTTTTAGTCTCACTATGAAATTGAAAACCTCTATGGGATGCTGGCGTAGCCATCCAGGTGATCCAGTGAGAGTTAGACAGAGTCGTCAATCACTTCCCATGAGTCTTAAATGGGGAAACAGAACATCAAGACTTTCCTGTTTAACCATGTGGCAAACGGATTGATCACTGGTCATCCCCAGAGAGCAACAAGCTTTTCTAGTATATTGCCGTAGCACGCACCGAAAACCATACTGTGGAGGGTCAAGTTTTGATACAGAGCTGCTCCCCTAAAAAAATCATGCAGAGGAATGGTAGATGTCCTTTGAGAGACTTCTTAATCAGTTATCCAATGTCTTGGCAACTAATTCCTCCTCTTCTTCGAGAAGGGAACATCGGAAGACTAGGCAACAGGTGAGGAAGGATATACAGGAAAAACCGAGGTGATAGGGGGAAGCCACTGCATTTGTTTTGGGTCCCTCTGTCAGTCTGGGATAGTGAAGGAAAGATCAGTATCCTAAATCCCCTATGAGTGCTCGGATCCAGAAGGAGCAGGTTCTTATCATTATTACTTGCTAAGCTACTACCCTAGTTGGACAATCAGGACGCTATAAGCCAAGGGCCCCAACAGGGAAAATAGCCCGGTGGGGAAAGGATATAGGGAAAAACTACAAGAAAAGTTTAAGAACAAAAATAACATTATAATAAATCTTTCATATATAAACTATAAAAACTTGAAAATAACATGAAGAGAAACAAGATAGAATAGTGATGCCATGTGGCATCTCTAAGATCGCTAGACTACTGTCTGTGCTTTTCCACACTAATGTGCTCTAAAAAAGACACTCCTGCTCGTTTTCGCTCCCGCAGGAGTTCGGCAAACACCATTCCCTTCCCCTAAGCAAGATGTTCACTCACAAGGAGGCAAAGAAGGCTGAGCTTTTGCTGTACGCTGGCGCACAGGCAGAGCAGCAGGTTCTCCCTCGTGAGAGGTCGAAACCCTAGGCACAGATCCCAAAGGACCTGGCCTCACAAAACAAAAATGTTGTGCCCTATGGACACAACAGGTAGGCGGAGCTGCAAGCAGCCGCCTGACCCCTTCAATAACTAGCTATGAGAAGCTACGCTCTGAAGAGCTAGAGTGAGGCATTGTTGAATCGAGCACCCTGTTGTGGAAGCCCCGGGAGGGCCAACACTCGGGCGAAGGGCACCTTTCCCGGGAATAAGATGGCCGCCTGACACCTGGAAGCGGACTTTCGAGCAGCACAATCTGCTTCCCCTCAATGTGCTGAGCAAGCTCAGGTTGAAGGTCAGTATCGTATGCTGTGAGCAGCAAAATGTAGCTGAAGCTAGTTTCTGGGTTCACCCCAGAAGGATTCCCCTACGGATAACCACGAGAGGTACTAGTCTGCGACATCTCACGTTTGTCTGCCAAAGCAAGAAGAACTTAGGGTGGTCGAGCAGAAGCTGAGGTCGCTAAGAGCAGACACATGTGAGGCTCCTTCGGTACGTAACCTCCAAAGAGTCTGGGAGGAAGACCGAAGTTAACCCCTGGGGAGGCAGCTATGCCCTCCAACTGTGTCCTCAACCAAAGGACCTCGAGCAGCTGTTCCTTGCTCGGGGAATTCGCAAGCCCCAAGGAAGGCCACAGCTGTCGCACAGTGTCGGTGGAGAGACTCCCCTAAGCTCGAGGGTGGCTCTGCTTCTCTAGGGGAAGCAATGGAGACCTCAGAACCGCAAAGTTGACTCTTACTCGATCGATACCCAGAGGAGACCGATCGAGCAGTGAGAGTGACAGGAATGAGCTGGCAGAGTCAGATGGCGAGGTTTCTTTGCCTTTGAGGATGAGCTCGAAGGGGAAGAATCCCTCTTGGCCTTCTTCCGTCGTCTACCATATCACTGCCACTAGGAGGGAGGCCACTCCCTATAAGGAGACACCTGCAAACAGGAGTGACCCCTACATGCAGGAAAAGGCCATGATGATCCGTCTCCATGGCTAACATAAAGGTGCCATAACGACATCCTTCTATGCCAGGAGAAACCTCCATGATAGAGACTCATGTACAATCACCCTGAAAGACAAAAGGAACAGGAAACTTTTTAACGTTTAGACCAGTTTGTGTTAATTTGGAATGAGTAACTAGGTTCATAGGAGAGAACAACAGTATATGTATGTCTGTTTTCTACCGAGCCAAAATGAAAAGTTACGTCATATTACCAGTGCGGATGTGAGAGGCATGGAAAGTCTACCACCCACTATCTAGCCGTGCGGTGGTAGTTACACCTTGCTAAAAGTCTCACGTCCAAATGGAATGGACCAGAGTACTCTCGTACGACCTGCTTCCCGCAGAAGCCTGGCGGGTAGCATTATGTGCTCCTACAGGAGGAGACATTCGCTTGTAAAAGGCAAGTTGATTGAGAGGACCAAGGAACCTCGACTCTCAAGGAAAAATTGAATTCTCATCGGTTAATCCCGAGCGGCAGAGAGATTGCCTAGCAAGTAAACATTGTAAGTCAATTGACGTCAAGATGCAAGCCACTGCTCTGTAGGAGGGAAATCCTGTCCTCCAGATGATTCAGGGTTTTATCTTGGCAAGCATGCATGCGTAACCCAAGGAATTCGTTTCAGCCTTTTATGAGATGTTAGTGAACGTTCCCTTCCTCAGAGAACGGAGTTTGCCTGCACACCTAGCTATGCTTAGTGTCTGGTGGGCTCTCTTCCCTTCACAAAGCGTACTCTCGCACGTAAGGGTTTGCTGGCGCAGAATGCAGTGAACACAAACACTATGCAGGTTTGTCTAGGCTTACCAACGAATGCTGGCAAACACCAGAGAGCGCGAGCATTAAAAAATGCTAGTGAATGCTGGCGAGCGTTGGTGAACTCTGGCGAGAAAAGAATTGACTCTTACCTATAAGAATAGGTACAGATAATGTGAGATACTAAGGCGAGCAACCAGGGTTGCTCACAGACCTTGATCAGGTAGAAGAGCTCACCCACCCACCTCCCTAGTGTTCAATATAAGGGTGCACAACACTGCGCATGACTTTGCAAAACTAAGGTCTTTGTGAAGTACTAATGCTCGTCCTAACCCCGCCCTGGGATTGCCGAGTGGCCCTACGTCCTCTCCTCATAAGAGATTTTAACATGGAATTGACCTCACAAAGCTCCATGTGCTGTGTTGTGCCCAACAGGCATGATGTAGGTAATAACTCTGAAGAGTTATACTGTAACCTACGAGCAGTTTTCCTATAAAGATGATGAAACTATGAGCTTTGTTTTGTCCCACAGGCACAATGTAGGTAATAACCAAGAAAAGTTTTAGCCTACTAGCAGTTTCTCCCTCGTAAGAGGTTGAAACCATGAGGCCAAAATGGAGATCGATGAGCTTCGTTGTGTCCAACAAATACGATGTCAGCAATAACCACAAAGTTACAGACTACGAGACTAATCGATGGAAGAGGCAGCAACTGGAAGCAGTAGACAGGCATCATCATCTGCAGCAAAGACCCTGAAAGGATATTGCTCAAGAGACTAGTTTTATACCCTGAGGGTACGACAGAGACAAACAGGAACTGCAAACAGTTGCCTAACTTCGTCACCATGCTCTGAAAAGCAAGAGCGGGGCATGGACAAATACAATTCCTGCCGGAGGAATCCCCCGTGTGGGGGGGGGAACCACTCAGGCGAAGGCAGTCCCTCCCACGGGCAGGAAAGGCAACCAATCCTCAATGCCGCTGTCGGCAATTCTCCTCAAATGCAGAAACATAGCTAGACAGTGGCTGGTGAAGGGTATCTCTCCCTCAGAAGGGAAAGTTGACCAACACTTGGTGGAGGTTATCTCTCCCTCGGAAGGGAAAGTTGTCCAAGACCTGGAGGTGGACTTCCGGGCAGCTTCCCATCAACGAGCTGTTTTAAAGTTAAAGGTCAACATCAAGAGCTGCCTGTGAAAAGTAGCTGAAGATAGTTTCAGGTTCATCCAGAAGGGATCCTCCCAACTGGAAACCCCGAAGGGAACCAGTTTGCCACTGCCCTCGTTCCTAAGACAGAGCTGCAGGAATTAAGGTGAGCATAAGCAGAGAGTGATGCTGCAAACTGTAACACCCTCAGAAAGTATTCCTTAGCAGGGAGACCCATAAGCCTCAAGGAGGGTAGGGGTTGCCGCAAACGGCAATGGAAGAGACTTCCCCCGGTGATGGCCACTGTTGTTTCGCCAACGGAAGCGATGGAATTCCCACCCAACGGAAGACCGAATCACAATCTAACAAGTAAAAGGAATTTTTCAAACTTTAGGCAAGTTGCTTTTGATCATAAGCCGGTTAAAAGGTTTTGACGGGAGAGCAAGACTAAGTCTTAACTCTACCGAAATAAAAAGTGGCGGTTGTTTACTAGTGCTAATGTGAGCAGGTTGGTTGTTCTACCCTCGCTAGCCCCTCCGCAAACTAGCAGAGGGTAGTTACACCTTGCAAAACTTTAACGGCTGATTTCAGATCTCGCCGAAATAACATTCCCACGTAAAGAACGTAAGGTTTGTACATAGTGCCAAAACAAATTGCACTGTTCTATAAAAAAAAAAAACATATTTTGGTACAGTATTTATTTCCCAAAGGTATTTGCAAGTTTTTCAGTATTATTCATATTAGGTAGGTTCAATAACAAATTTTGTCCTAATTATGCCTGTTCATCTCCAAAAATGTTATTTTCCTTAGTAAAATAAATTTTTGAATATACTTACCCGATGATCATATAGCTGTCAGCTCTGCTGCCCGACAGAAAAAACCTACGGGCGGAATACGCCAGCGATCGCTATACAGGTGGGGGTGTACATCAACAGCGCCATCTGTCAAGTAGGTACTCAAGTACTCGATGTCAACATAGAACCAATTTTCTCCTCTGTCCACTGGGTCTCTATTGGGGAGGAAGGGTGGGTCCTTTAATTTATGATCATCGGGTAAGTATATTCAAAAATTTATTTTACTAAGGAAAATAACATTTTTCAATATTAAACTTACCCGATGATCATATAGCTGATTCACACCCAGGGGGGTGGGTAGAGACCAGCATTACATGTTGACATTATTATGAGCTAAGTATTCCGTATTTCATTTTAGCAGTTATTCAAAATAACAAGCATAAAATAAATAAGTACCTGGTAAGGAAGTCGACTTGAACAATTACTCTGCCTTTTTAAGTACGTCTTCCTTACTGAGCCTCGCGATCCTCATAGGATGCTGAGCGACTCCTAGGAGCTGAAGTATGAAGGGTTGCAACCCATACTAAAGGTCCTCATCAAAACCTCTAATCTAGGCGCTTCTCAAGAAATGATTTTGACCACCCGCCAAATCAAGTAGGATGCGAAAGGCTTCTTAGCCTTCCGGACAACCCAAAAATATTTCAAGAGAAAGATTAAAAAGGTTCTGGAATTAGGGAATTGTAGTGGTGGAGCCCCCACCACTACTGCACTCGTTGCTACGAATGGTCCCAGAGTGTAGCAGTTCTCGTAAAGAGACTGGACATTCTTAATATAAAAGACGCGAACACTGATTTGCTTTTCCAAAAGGTTGCGTCGAATATACTTTGCAGAGATCTATTTTGTTTAAAGGCCACGGAAGTTGTGACAGCTCTAACTTCGTGTGTCCTTACCTTCAGCCAAGCTTGGTCTTCCTCATTCAGAAGGGAATGAGCTTCTCGTATTAAAAGTCTGATAAAATAGGATAAAGAATTCGCTGACATAGGCAAAGATGGATTCTTAACTGAACACCATAAAGCTTCAGACGGGCCTCGTAAAGGTTTTTAAAATAGAACTTAAGAGCTCTTACAGGACATAATACTCTTTCTAGTTCATTTCCAACCATACGCTAAGTTTGGAATATCGAACGATATTGGTCAAGGCCGAGAAGGCAGCTCGTGTTTGGCTAGAAAACCAAGTTGTAGAACATGTAGCCGTTTCGGATGCTGAAGGCATGAATCTCACTGACTCTTTTAGCTGTGGTTAAGCATATCAGGAAAAGAGTCTTAAAGGTGAGATCTTTCAGGGAGGCTGATTGAAGTGGTTCGAACCTGTCTGACATAAGGAATCTTAGAACCACGTCTAAATTCCAACCAGGTGTAACCAAACGACGCTCCTTCGTGGTCTCAAAAGACTTAAGGAGGTTCTTTATTGTTGGAAAGATCTAAGCCTCTGTGACAGAAGACTGATGCCAACATGCTTCTGTAACCCTTGATAGTGGGAGCTGAAAGAGATCGTTCTTTCCTCAGATATAAGAGGAAGTCAGCTATTTGAGTTACAGAGGTACTGGTCGAGGATACGGATACTGACTTGCACCAGTTTCGGAAGATTTCCCACTTCGATTGGTAGACTCTAAGGGTGGATGTTCTCCTTGCTCTAGCAATCGCTCTGGTTGCCTCCTTCGAAAAACCTCTAGTTCTCGAGTCTTTCGATATTCTGAAGGCAGTCAGACGAAGAGCGTGGAGGCCTTGGAGTACCTTCTTTACGCGTGGCAGACGTAGCAGGTCCACCCTTAGGGGAAGTGTTCTGGGAACGTCTACTAGCCATCGAAGTACCTCGGTGAGTTATTCTCTCGCGGGCCAGAGGGAAGCAACTAGCGTCAACTTTGTCCCTTGTGAGAGGCGAACTTCTGCAGTACCTTGTTGACAATCTAGAACGGAGGGAATGCATATAGATCTAGATGTGACCAATCTAGTAGAAAGGCATCTATATGAACTACTGCTGGGTCCGGGATAGGTGAGCAAAGTTTTGGGAGCCTCTTGGTCATCGAGGTTGCGAAGAGATCTATGGTTGGCTGGCCCCAGGTGGCCCAAAGTCTCTTGCATACTGTACATCCTTGTGGAGGGTCCAATATGTTGGAATTATTTGTCCCTTCCTACTGAGACAATCTGCTATGACATTCAAGTTGCCTTGGATGAACCTCGTTACTAGTGAAAAGTCTAGACCTGTTGAACAAGAGAGGAGGTCTCTTGCGAACTCGTACCATGTCAGAGAGTAGGTCCCTCCTTGCTTGGAGATGTACGTCAAAGCAGGGTGTTGACCGTGTTCACCTCCACCACTATGCCTTGAAGGAGAGACCTGAAGCTTTTCCAGGTCAGACGTACTGCCAGAAGCTTCTTGCAGTTGAAATGCATTGTCCTTTGACTCGAGTTCCATAATCCCGAGCATTCCCTACCGCCTAATGTCGCACCCCAGCCTACGTCCGATGCGTCCGAGAAGAAAACGTGGTTGGGAGTCTGAACAGTCAGGGGAAGACCCTTTCAAAGGTTGATAAAGTCCTTTCACCAAGTCAGACCAGACTTTATCTTTCCGGAAACCGGGATCGAGACCGCTTCTAGCGTCTTGTCCTTTTCCAGTGAAAAGCTAGATGATACAGAAGAGGACGGAGGTGTAGTCTTCCAAGTGACACAAATTGAACCACGGATGACAGTGTCCTAACCAGACTCATCCACAGCCTGACAGGGCAGTGTTCCTTCTTCAGCATCTTCTGGATGGATAGCAGGGCTGGGGGTTGATCGTCTTGTTCAGCAATGTCCTCATCAGAGGGTTCCTCATCCGAAACTGATGAGGAAACGGCAACGGAGTGGGCAACGTCTGACTCGCTGAATCCGGTCGCACTGGTGGATGCGTGACGGAGCCGGACACAAGATCATGGTACTGCTGCACAGTCTGTGAACTGTCAACCATGGGGACGCGAGGAAGTACAGCGTCAACCCGAAACTGACTAGACTGTCTGGGTTGTGCAGTCAACCCCCTACAGGGTTGCTGAGGTTGCCGCACTGCGTCACAACAAGTCACCTCTGCTGGTTGTTGAACGTCTTCCTAGTGACACACTGAACGTCCACAACCACCTCCGAGAGTCGCTTAACGTCAACGTGCGACTGGCAACCCACACTGGGTCGCACCGGTGGAGGAACCATCTCAACTGGCGGACGTGAGTGGGATACCTCAGCGTCAACAGGGCGTACAACCAACCGGTAGGAAGGTTGTTGGCTAGAAGGTTCTTCTCCGTAAAAAAATCCTCTACCAAGGACACAAGCTTGGACTGCATGTCTTGCAACAAAGCCCATTAGGGTCTATGGGAGCAGGTGTGGCAACAGACGGGGTTAGCGACTGAAGCGGAACCATTTACCATCCCTGGAAGCCTTGTTATGCTTTAATTAAAGTCCATAGGAGGCTAAGCAGCTTAAGGCTCCTCTCCAAATGACAGAGTCCTCAAAGGAATATCAGAAGGAGGGAGAACAGCACTTTCTCATCTACAGGAACCATGTCCGAGAAAAGCTAGGTTATCTCAGTGAGGGTCTCACTGGTGCATAAGCAGCAGACCAGAAGGCAACGTTATGTAACTGCTTGACAGTCTGTGAACTGTCAAAAACTGAACTGTCAACCACAACAGGTGCGTGAGGACATACAGCACTGGTGCATTAGTAGCAGACCAGAAGGCAACGTCATGTAACTGCTTGACAGTCTGTGAGCTGGCAACAACCAAAGCTGTGTGGGGAAGCCTCAACTCCTGACTGACTAGTCTGCTGCGGGCGAGTGGCGGTAACCACAGTGGGTTGCGGAGGCTGACACACCGTGTCAAAACACGGCAGCTTGTGGTAGCTCACGCACGGCAACGGAGTGCTCCGTGTGTCTGTGGGAGTCAGCATGCGTCTGGCAGGGTCGACTGCGCATGGGTGGAGGAGCTCTCACAACAAGAGTGTGGGAGCAGGCAGCCATGCTGGGCGCACAACCGTGGCAGGTTGTAGGCAAACGGGTGCATCGTCAACCTTCTCCGCAGTCGGAGTGTGGGAGCAGGCAACAACCAAAGCGGAGTGGTGGTGCGTGGTGGGGACTGCCGTGGGTTGCGGAAACTAACGCATCGCGTCAAAACACGGCAGCTTGACTCCACCTTCCCACTGCTGATGCGGTAGCTCACGCATGTTAACGGAGGGAGCCGCACGTCGGCTAACGTTAACATGCGTCTGGCAGGGTCGATTGCGCATCGGAGGTGGAGCTCTCCGCAGCCGGAGTGTGGGAGCAGGCACCCTCAGCGTGAGCTGGGCGCACAACCGTGGCAGGTTGTAGGCTAACGAGAGCAGTGTCAACCTTCTCCGCACGAAACTCCTGCATAACCGCAGCTAACTGAGTCTGCATAGACTGCAGTAAAGACCACTTAGGGTCTACAAAAAACGGCAACAGACGGAGCTACTGTCCGTTGTGACTGAGGGTCTAAAACAGCTGGTGCGGCAACAGACGGAGTTACTGCCTGTTGCGGTACCACCTTGCCTCTCTTGGGAGGTGTGCAGTCGTCGGATGACTGCAGCGAGTCCGAACTGACCCAGTGGCTACACCTAGGCCGTTGGACTTGCGCGGAAGGGACCGACTTGCACTTAAAAGCTGCAAGATTTGGTCCATGGTTTCTTACGAGAAACCTCTTCCGCAGACGAGGAATAAATGGGCTCTCTCGTCTTTGTGTGGGTGGGGCGATCTCACGTCGGCTAACGTGTGTAGATACGCCCGAAACCACGGAGGGAAAAACGTCTGTTCGTCGATCAAGGCCTGTGGAACCCATAAGTCGTTCGACATTACTTCTCCCCTGGGCTTGGGAGCTTGTAAGAGGTCCCGGACTAGGTGAACAACTGGCACGAACAGACGAACCCTCGGACGCAACACTGTAACACTTTGCGCATATCACTTTATCACTTTTGATTTTCTGTTTGCACTTATTTCACTGAAATCTAAACTTTAACTGATTTCTACCTGAAACACGCAATCCTATCCTTCATTAAAAGGTAGTAATTGCGAAAACAGTTTTACAATGCAACAGAAAAACATAAATAAAGATAAAGAATTCAGTGGCTGGAAAAGAGACTAAACACTAGATCAAATAAACTACGTTTACAATCTCTCACCGCATAAAGCCTGGGAACAAGAATAAAACCCTAGAAACGTTTTACCTTCTTCCCCTACAGCGACTAGGGAGAAGAGTAAAAAAACGAGAACAACGTTACCCGCTTGAACGAAACGTTTATTCTCCTCTCTCTCCCTCCGTCTCTATCTCTCTCTCTCTTCTCTCTTGATTTAGCACCTGAGAGAAGAGCCCAATTATATATCGTTAAAACATGTTATTTGCTAAAGGAAAAAACTGAAAGGTTTCCCAAATAAAAGTTCCTTTATTAAGAATTTAAACCATTTAAGCTAAGAAAGAATGAACGAAACGCTAGAATCGGTTTACTCTTACTGCAAAGTGAAACCGTGATACACTCTCTCTCTATCGTAACGATAGAGCGCAAGTTGAACGTTCTGAACGTCAACAACTGCGGAGACTAAAAACTAAACGTTAGTTCATCTTTGAAAACAGTACGAGACTATCAAAGAAATTCTTTCATAAAACATTAAAATTAAAAAAGTATTAAATTCTTTAAAGATTAAATACGATATAACGGGCTCAATGTTAATTAACTTCGGTTCCAAGTTAGGACCGCCTACTATTAGGAAAGGTCGCATATAAACAAACATAAAAATTTATTTTTATAAGTTTATAAAAATTGGAAAGTTAATCGAAGAGGCCTATAAAGGCGGAGAGATATAAAATAAATGGATCTATAACGTGTTAAGCAAAATTACCAAAAACCTAAACACACTTCCGTCTAAGGGAAGGGTCGGCCATTTAAAAGTGAAAGAGAGTCCATACTCTCTTCGTCACCATAATTAAATCTATCCAAAACGAGTTCAAGTTTTGAAATGAAGAAAAAACCCCTGCATAGCGAAAGCTCAAAACTGGAATAGTGTACTTCACCAAATCGTTGTGAAAACAAATCCAGTTAGGGACGGCGTATTTAGTAGGTCTTGCCAGTGGCACGACAGAGGGAAAATTGGTTCTATGTTGACATCGAGTACTTGAGTACCTACTTGACAGATGGCGCTGTTGATGTACACCCCCACCTGTATAGCGATCGCTGGCGTATTCCGCCCGTAGGTTTTTTCTGTCGGGCAGCAGAGCTGACAGCTATATGATCATCGGGTAAGTTTAATATTGAAAAACAAAATTATGCTATCAAAATACAGTAATGTATCTTAACCTATTTCTGTCACTGGAGCCTTTGTACAGTACAGTAGTTCATTGGGTCAGACATTGTAAAATTTCAAATGTTATGACTGAAAACCCACATTTTAAAAGGGAAACAAACACAAGAACACCACCTAATATAAGGTTCACCAACTAACCTAACCTAACAGCCATATCAGGCAGAATATGGACCCCTGTAACCTAATTAGACTGCCGTATTCTTACCTCAACTTAAAACTAAGTCTCAACCTTGTGTTTGTTCCCAACCAGTTTCATTATTTGCAAGGCAACAATAAATCATATTTTGTACATTGTAAGAATAGCTAAACATAATATTTCAGACCAAAATAAACATAATAAAGGAAATCAATTTGACAATAAGAAAGTTGGAGCCTTTGTATAACAACAGACAGTACCACCCACGTGCATATTACGTCACCTAACTTAAACTACCCCTCCTGACCTAATCTACAAGCAGTGTCCTTACCTAACACCTACTGCGACCCCTTAGACTACCGTATTCTTAGCTATAAGGTTTAAAACAAGGGAGTTATGGGGCATGACCCGTCACCATACAAACACCCCAGAGAGTCTATACCTGTCCAACTAACTACATTAACACCCCCATATCTTTGTTTATATATATGCTATAGGGACCGTTGCTAAAGCTAGCCTATACTTCAACCCTAAATTTGCTATCTTTTTAAAGGAAACTCCTATGTTTTAGTAGAAAAGCTTTTTCCCATCTGTATCTATAATAAAACCAAGAGTAATTGGGTTAATACATGATCATCAGAAGTACAACAGAAACAGCATAGGCGTATTAGGTTACAGTAGGTCTACGCCTTAAAACAGGTTTCCTAGCATAGGCCC
>NC_090739.1:5257668-5259236 GCF_036898095.1 Palaemon carinicauda
GTATTATCTATGGAATAAATTATCGTCGGTCTATAGAAAAGATGCAGAACTGAATCCCCAAATGAAGGCTGAGATTAAAATATAATGACTAATGTAGTATAGCAAACATGGCTACGTGTGTCAAGAACATATCGATATGAACGTAAATGTAGGCCTATATACTGCCTTAGGGTAAACATAAAACCTAATATTATACATCCATTTTAAAATAAGTAATCCTATACAAGACTATCTAAATTTTTATTATAATAGACATTTAATTAATATATATATATACATGCGTGTGTAAGAATTGTCTTAGTAGTGCCAATATAAAATAGATTTCCATTTTTTTTAAAAAATCCATAAAGAGCCATCTATATTTTCAATGCAAAACAGTTTAGGAGAGAAGACATTAGGTAGATGAGGATGTATTTGATATAAAGCATTGGATAGGACACATAATGCAAGGATAACTGTGTGAAAGAAGAATTTAGGTCAAGAAATTAATAAATTTATTTACCATGATAAATTCATATAACCTGATTCTTCGAGACCTCATTTACCTTAAAGCCATTGATTTTAGGATGTGTATTCTTTATATCATTTACTATATAAGCATATAGTGTAGTCGTAGTTAAAGCAATGGGGCTAAATATTCCATTTTCACAATTATTTCTTGTTTAATTAAATAGAACATCTATGAACAGATTTTTAGGAAATACGTATATTATTATTATTATTATTATTATTATTATTATTATTATTATTATTATTATTATTATTATTATTATTATTATTATTATTATTATTATTATTAAAAAGAACATGTTAGCCTAAAAAACTTCGAGCGTTTCTGGACATTACTGGAACAGGCGGCAATGTTGTTTATGTTGTCTGATAGTGTTTTTCAGATAGTGTTAATGTAATTGAATTGTGGTGGAATTATATTACGATGTCCATCAGAAGATAGCACACTTTTAACGAAACTGGACAGGTAAGTGTAAAGGGAAAAGTTATGGAAATAACTATTTATACATTCAACGAAAGTATCAAAGTCTTGCTCAACAGTCCTTATGCAAAGTGCTTTCGTTTAGGCCTATACTTTAGGACCAATTTTCTTGTAATTTCCAGGGAAAGAAAGTTGTTAGTTTATTTATGGTAATCATCCAGCATTTTGTATTTTGTATATTGGATTTTGTATATAAATGTAAAACTTTAACTTGGTTAAAAGCTTTGCATATCGCTATGATAATTAAAGGTGTACTAGTCAGGGTTCTCAGGGACACGCATGCATACTAGGTTGGGTTACTATGAGCGATTAGTCAAAAGCCTCCCACCACCAGCAGTCCGCAGTGGCCAACGTGGTGATAAAATGGCCAAACCTCAGACATGAACAAGGACATGTCTGAGGACTTTATCCTTCAGTGGACTAGAAACTACTACATTTGTTGCTGGAATAAGGACATATCTGAGGGTTTTGTCCTACAGCGTATCAGAAACTAATGATTTGTTGCTGGAATAAGGACATCTCTGAGGCCTTTGTCCTACAGCGGACTAGAAACTACAGTACTGCATTTGTTGCTGGA
>NC_090739.1:5259736-5269736 GCF_036898095.1 Palaemon carinicauda
TAATTTGGTCTGGTTGCTTTTTACGAATATCTTGCAGTCAATCAATAATCTTTGTCTATCATTCCATGATATTTTGAGTGCCATGCGTACATTTTAATCATTGATAAATTTTATAATGGGCTAAATTATTAATTTTCATTGTTTTATTATCTGGAAGCCAAAGCTTATAGGCCATATCAACTTCTGTTAACTTTTATGAAATAATGCTGCAATCCTCATTGCAATATATCAATTTCATTGTCCTCTATGACGTCCTATTCTAAAGCTTTATTTAATCTTAAAAACTTTAATATATTAGTTTAAATATATCTCATGTCTTAGTCAAAATTTTCTATGTATCATTTTAAATATATCTATAAATCAAAATGTAAACGTATTGGTTACAATATCTATACGATGCCATAACCGAAAACTGAATTCTATGAAGTAAATTATTATAACCCTCATAATAAAAAAAAAATTAAATGTGTATCTTTTTTATAATCTTTATGCCAAAAAAAAAAAATAATGTGTCCCCTTTTATATCTTTATGCCATAAAGAATTAATGTATATTTGTATATGACGTCACAGTGGAAACTTTAAAGCCGAAGAAACAGCAGCCTCTCATTCCTACAGAAAAAGGTTAACCCGTGAATTCCAAAATTCCAAAAATTCCAAAATTCCTTTCCCTCTCCCCATTCCCCTCCCCCCCCCCCCTCCTCACCCCCAGACTGCGGAAAATCCTCCTCTGAGTCAACCTCAGCCATTTCCATTCCTCACACTAGAAAAGCTGAGAGCGCTCTATGAGCTCCATTTGTTATTTGATAAAAAGGGTCTCGGCGGACTTCCCCGGGCGCAAAGGAAGACAGATGAAACATATTTGTCATGATAGAGGAGAAAAGCTCTAAGGGCACCTAACTCTTGGGGGAGGGGAGGGGGGAAAGAGGGCAGGTATGTGGCTTGGATACAGAGGAGGGCATATCTGCCTTTCCGAGGTCCCTTTCATGAAAATTTATACGCTTAATTCTTTCTCCACTTCGCAACAGGTGTTGGTCTAGATGGGAGAGGTCGTGAGGGGGGAAATCTTCAAGAAATAGAGAGTTTCTAGGATGATGAGTTGGGTAGGAATCCTTCATTTGGAATTATATGGCTGGAGGACTGATCTTTCTATTATATCAAATAACTTGGCATGTGTTCCCAAAACAAATAGTACTTTTATTAAGTCCTTTTTCCATGTAGTTTTGAAATTCCAATTTCTAGATATCAGGATGAAATATCAGTTTTTGGGTTATTCCAACTAGAAAACTTACCTTGATAAAATAGTGATGAACGTCCTTCTCTTAGAAATGACTAATTATAAAGACAGCATCCAACGTACTCTTTCTTTTCATAAATTCAAACAGCTGCTCATGTATAACAATAAATATTCACAGCCTTCCTTCTAGTATCTTGAATACAGGTTCCCAAACAGCTGCTCATGTATATCAATAAATATTCACAGCCTTCCTTCTAGTATCTTGAATAAAGGCTCCAAAAGCTTTATTTCTTCACAGTTCTAACAATTTAATAGTCTTTTTGTTTATATAACTTAATCATCTAACTATTTTCTCAGTTCATTGGTATTTCCTCTAAATACCATATATTTTCCAATAGTTTGTGCACCCACTTTACCTAAATTTCCCAATGACTTAATTATTTCTATAATTAACTCTGGTTATCCTGCATCTTGGCTTACTTATCATTTCCTTATAGCAGACGATTTCATTTCAAATTCAAGTACTCCTCCTAACTAGACGAAATAGTATAACAGTTACTAGTGGGTATGTTCTTACGTTTTTTCTTTCTAGGGTAGTTTCTCTCTTATCAAATTATAAGCTTCTGGTTTAATATCATGCTGGAACTTTAGAAAAGACTACGGTGGATAGTTGTCCCATTTGCTAGTAAGTGTTATTATCATTACCACCACCACTGGCCTATTTTTGCCTGATGGAGCCCTTAGGCTTGTAGCATCCTGCTTTCCAGCTAGGGTTATAGTTTAGCTAATAATAATAATAATAATAATAATAATAATAATAATAATAACAGGATACAACTGATTGGTATTTCTGTTCACCATTCGTGTCTGTCACCATTTTTGTTACAATCATCGCCATTAAAATCTACCTAATTGCGCATTGAACATGACTGCCTCCAATCCACATTGCTAACAACAATATGTAGTCTCAATCACCCAATTAAAAGTACATCAAGGAGTCTTTATCATTCAATTTATTCAGGAATTTATTCCTCTAACCTATTCTCCTTTTCAGTTTATTCCTCTTCTCTATAATCCACCTTGCTAACAACTACATTTACAATCCCAATCACCCAATTAAAATTGTACCATGGACCAGGGACTCATAGTCATTCAATTTATTCACGGATTTATTCATTTAACCTATTCTCCTTTTCAGTTTATTCCTCTTCTCTATAATCCTCATTGCTAACAACGACATTTACAATCCCAATCACCCAATTAAAACTGTACTATCGACCAGGGACTCCTGGTCATTCAATTTATTCATGAATTTATTCCTCTAACCTATTCTCCTTTCAGTTTATTCCTCTTCTCTATAATCCACATTACTAACAACGACATTTATAATCGCAATAAGTCAATGAAAATTGTACATCGATCAGGGACTCCTAGTCATTCAATTTATTCAGGAATTTATTCCTCTAACCTATTCTCCTTTACAGTTTATTCCTCTTCTCTATAATCCTCAGTGCTAACAACTACATTTACAATCCCAATCAGCCAATGAAAATGGTACCATGGACCAGGGACTCTTAGTCATTCAATTTATTTACGAATTTATTCCTCTAACCTATTTTCCTTTTCAGTTTATTCCTCTTCTCTATAATCCTCATTGCTAACAACTACATTTACAATCCCAATCACCCAATTAAAATTGTACCATCGACCAGGGACTCCTTGTCATTCAATTTATTCAGGAATTTATTCCTCTAACCTATTCTCCTTTCAGTTTATTCCTCTTCTCTATAATCCACATTGCTAACAACTACATTTAAAATTGCAATCAGTCAATGAAAATTGTACCATGGACCAGGGACTCCTTGTCATTCAATTTATTCACGAATTTATTCCTCTAACCTATTCTCCTTTTCAGTTTATTCCTCTTCTCTATAATCCTCATTGCTAACAATTACATTTACAATCCCAATCAGTCAATGAATATTGTACCATCAACCAGGGACTCAGTCATTCAATTTATTCACGAATTTATTCAGGAATTTATTCCTCTAACCTATTCTCCTTTTCAGTTTATTCCTCTTCTATATAATCCTCATTGCTAACAACTACATTTATAATCGCAATAAGTCAATGAAAATTGTACCATCGACCAGGGACTCATAGCCATTCAATTTATTCACGAATTTATTCCTCTAACCTATTCTCCTTTAGAGTTTATTCCTTTTCTCTATAATCCTCATCGCTAACAACATTTACAATCCCAATCAGCCAATTAAAACTGTACCATCGACCAGGGACTCCTAGTCATTCAATTTATTCACGAATTTATTCCTCTAACCTATTCTCCTTTACAGTTTATTCCTCTTCTCTATAATCCACATTGCTAACAACAACATTTACAATCCCAATCAGCCAATTAAAATTGTGCCATCGACCAGGGACTCCTAGTCATTCAATTTATTCAGGAATTTATTCCTCTAACCTATTCTCCTTTACAGTTTATTCCTCTTCTCTATAATCCACATTGCTAACAACTACATTTACAATCCCAATCACCCAATTAAAATTGTACCATCGACCAGGGACTCCTTGTCATTCAATTTATTCACAAATTTATTCCTCTAACCTATTCTCCTTTACAGTTTATTCCTCTTCTCTATAATCCACCTTGCTAACAACTACATTTACAATCCCAATCACCCAATTAAAACTGTACCATCGACCAGGGACTCCAAGTTATTCAATTTATTCACGAATTTATTCCTCTAACCTATTCTCCTTTACAGTTTATTCCTCTTCTTCTTCCCCGAACTCCAGCAATGTAATCCACTCCACAAACTAACGTCCGAAAGAATTAGAGAACTTCCGGTTCCCAAACTGCAGCAGAATGCGAAACGGGGCGAACGAAAGTAAACACAATATCATCGCTGAAGTGGATTTCAGTGTGAGCACTCCAGACACCTTTTGACCATTTCCCTGAAAGCAACACAAATAAGTCATTGTTTGTTTTCAGTCGGGCGTTTACTTTCAAGGGCCAATTGTATCTGATGTGTCGCTTCTTCTTCTTGTTGCTTTTCACTATTGGGACTTGCATACAAAGACTGTTATAGGTAGTAAGAGAGAGAATCACAAGTTGAAATTCTTAAAGAGATTCTATTTCCAATTCTCAATAGCTTCTCAAACATGCAGATGTCGAATGCTAAAATTCAAGTTTCATAATAAGGTTTATTGTGGCCTGATTGGTAAAGTCTCTGCCTGGTGTTTGCCAAACGAGGGTTCGAGTCCCGCTCAGACTCGTTAGTGCCTTTAGCGTCTGCAACCTTACCATCCTTGTGAGCTAAGGTTTGGGGGGTTGAGCCTATCGGTCTACCTGCTCAATCTCATCAGCAGCCATTGCTTGGCCCTCCCTGGTCCTAGCTTGGATGGAGAGGGGGCCTTGGACGCTGATCATATAATATATATATGGTCAGTCTCAAGGGCACTGTCCTGCTTGCTAGGGCAATGTCACTGTCCCTTGCCTCTGCCATTCATGAGCGACCTTTAAATGTCGGATGGCATTGTTAGCAGCTGGGACCTACAACCCTCTGATCTACAGTAACATGAATCTCTCTCTCTCTCTCTCTCTCTCTCTCTCTCTCTCTCTCTCTCTCTCTCAAAACTAGCATCAACAAAATCCAACAATCTTAGATAAGTCCACTAACTGACTAAGGTTAACGATAGGTTTATGTATTACATAATAAAGGTAGCGGTACTAGTTTGGGAATATGGGTTTAATACTTTAAGTACTTATTGTTTACATAAAATTTATGTCTACTTTTAAACAGAATCACGAAGATAAGCCCTTGGGCTTATATCATCCTGATTTTCCAACTAGGGTCGTAGCTTAGATTAGATAATAATAATAATAATAATAATAATAATAATAATAATAATAATAAAAGTAGTGGTAGTAATAACAACAACAACAACAACAACAACAACAACAACAACAATAATAATAATAATAGTAGTAATAATAATAATAAGAGATAGTGATAATAATAATAATAATAATAATAATAATAATAATAATAAAAGTAGTGGTAGTAATAACAACAACAACAACAACAACAACAACAACAACAATAATAATAATAATAATAATAATAAGAGATGGTGATAATAAAAATAATAATAATAATAATAATAATAATAATAATAGTAGTAATAATAATAATACGTGTGTGAATTCATCGAAATCAGCCCTTGCTTTTACACGTAATAGGTTACAGCCATCAAACCTTCTGACAGAACAAAATTAACATTGAGCATAAAACTCAAAACAAAGTAAACAAGATTATGAAAAACTGAAAACAATAGCGAAGAAATTAAACTCTGATGGCAAGAAAACAGCTTAGCATAAAAATTTTCTTCACCGAAATGATTTTTGTTTTGATGAAACTACATGAAAAATGTAATAAGTAAGATAGGGAATTATGCATGATATTTATTAACCTAATCAAGGCCTTTGGTCCTGCGGGGGCTCCAATGATAAATAATCACAGAATATAAAGTTTGTAAAAAATTTCTAAAAATATTTGAGCTCTTTGTGGCCTGACTGGTAACGTCTCTGCCTGGTGATCTCCAGACGGTAGTTAGAGTCCCGCTTAAACTTATTAGTTCCTTTAGTATCTGCAACCTTACCATCCTTGTGAGCTAAGGATGGGAGATTAGGGGGAGCCTATAGGTGTATCTGCTGAGTCATCAGCAACCATTGCCTGGCTCTTTCTGGTCCTAGCTTGGTTGGAATCAGCAACCATTGCCTAGCCCTCCTTGGTCCTAGCTTGGTTGGAGAGGGGGCTTGGGCGCTAATCTTATGTATATATGGTCAGTCTCTAGGGCATTATATATGGTCAGTCTCTAGGGCATTATATATGGTCAGTCTCTAGGGCATTGTCCTGCTTCCTAGGGCAATGTCACTGTCCCTTGTCTCTGCCATTCATGGGCGGCCTTTAAACCGTTAAACGGGGAAGTAAGATTCACTGGACGGATGTAAGTCAGTCTTCACGAAAAGAGCTATAAAACAGAGTTATAGTGCTGCAGGAGACTCCCAAAAAGTATGATCGTCATCTTCAAAGGGATAAAAACGGTTTAGGATAACTGGAAGGTTATAAGCTATCCTCTAACAAGAGAAAAATTTAGGGTTACGACAGTTGGACGGTTTAATGTTAAGCTCCATGAAGACAAAAAAAAAAAAAAAAAAAAAAAAAAAAAAAAAAAAAAAAAAAAAAAAAACTTTGTCTTAAGAAAACAGAATACCTCAAAGTCATTCTCCATTGAGATGAAAAAAAATCGACCTTGGATAATTAGATATCAGTAAGTCGTCCTCCGGCACCCCTTCCACTAAAAATATACCGCAGCTTTTGCCAATATATAGAATTGTAAAACATCATTGCCTGGCGTTCTGCTGGACGGGAGATCGAGTCCCGCTCAAGCTCAATGGTCTCTTGTAGTGTCTGCAACTTCACTATCCTTGTGAGCTAAGGATTGAGGGTTTGGAAGAGCCTATAGGTCTACATGCTGAGCCATCAGCAGCCATTGCCTGGCCCTCCTTGGTCCTAGCGTTGTTACAGAGGGGCTTGAGCACTGATCTTATCTATATATGGTCAGTCTATACGGCACCACTGTCTGGCCCTCCTTGGTCCTAGATTTGTCACAGAGGGGCCTTGGGCGCTGATCCTATGTACATATGGTCAGTCTATACGGCACCGCTGTCTGGCCCTCCTGGGCCTAGCTTGCGTGAAGAGGGGGCTTGGGCGCTGATCATATGAACATGTGATCAGTTTCTAGGGCATTGTCCTGCTAGGGCATCGTCATTGACCCTTGCCTCGGCCATTCATGAGTGACCTTTAAAACTTTACAGTTTAGGATAGGAATTTTAAATCACTCAAAAAATACATCAGCTTACAACAACTATACTCAATTTTTTTTAATGAGACGCATTTGCACCGACTCGCAGGGGTGCCCTTTTAGCTCGAAAAAGTTTCCAAGCTAAAAGGGCACCCCTGCGAGTCGATGCAAATCTGCCTCGCTAAAAAGAATTGACTATAGACGCTTTTGATAATCGACCTCCATGGAAACAAAGACGTCTGTAAGTCACTGTCCATTAGTGGTCTCTTATTGGCATTTGGAAAACTTCGGCCTCTACTTCCACTTCACCTAAATTGTAGAAGATCTGAGAGTTATCGCCCGGACATCTAAACTTATCCGTATTTACAGCTGAAGTTTCGAAGAGCTGGATGCCGCAAGTCATTCCTGGACACGACGTAATAGTGTTTTCCTTTTGCCAAATTGACCCGACAGAGAGAGAGAAAGAGAGAGAGAGAGAGAGAGAGAGAGAGAGAGAGAGAGAGAGAGAGAGAGAGAGAGAGAGAGAGAGAATCATAGTACACGAACAGACACATATACGAAAATATTTGTGTAGATATATATATATATATATATATATATATATATATATATATATATATATATATATATATCGTATATATATATAAATATATATAAATATATATATATATATATATATATATATATATATATATATATATATATACACTGTATATATTCTAACATCATTATCATCATCAGCATCTCCTCCTACGCCTATTGACGCAAAGGTGAGGGCGTCATACATACAAATATAAATATATATACATATATATATATATATATATATATATATATATATATATACATATATATTATATGCTATGTACTGACAAGCTTTCAAAGACATTAGAGAGAGAGAGAGAGAGAGAGAGAGAGAGAGAGAGAGAGAGAGAGAGAGAGAGAGAGAGAGAGAGAGAGAAAGAATCTTTAACAGCAAAGACCTCTTAATCCCGAATTCCTATTATTATCAGCAACCCCTGCTCATTCATCCTCATTATTTATCATGAATTGATTCGTATATGAAATGGCCTTTTAAAGATCCCACGCTTTGAAGATGGCCAGGTGATTAACACCCACTCAATAATTAGCGCATCTTATTTTTTTCTAATCCTCGGGAGGATCTCGCCATCCAGGTGAATTCTTGGGTCTTCACAATACCTGGATTCCTCGAAATGTTTGGTTGCTAACAGAAGACTTATTTTTCTATCGCGATTTTGCAATTGCAAGATTGATGAGTCAATTCCTTTGGCTTTTCAAATTGTTTCGATTCCCTGATCAAAGACGATTTTGCAATTGCAAGATTGGTGAGTCAATGTCTTTGGCTTTTCAAATTGTTTCAATTCCTTGATCAAATACGATTTTGAAATTACGAGATTGATGAGTCAATTTCTTTGGCTTTTCAAATTGTTTCCATTCCGTGATCAAATACGATTTTGCATTTGCAAGATTCATGAGTCAATTTCTTTGGCTTTTCAAATTGTTTCCATTCCGTGATCAAATACGATTTTGCATTTGCAAGATTGATGAGTCAATTTCTTTGGCTTTCAAATTGTTTCGATTCTGTGATCAAATTTAGATTTTGCAATTGCAAGATTGATGAGTCAATGTCTTTGGCTTTTCAAATGGTTTCGATTCTGTGATGAAATACGATTTTGCAATTGCAAGATTGATGAGTCAATTTCTTTGGCTTTTCAAATTGTTTCCATTCCGTGATCAAATACGATTTTGCAATTGCAAGATTGATGAGTCTATTTCTTCGGCTTTTCAAATTGTTTCGGTTCTGTGATCAAATTTAGATTTTGCAATTGCAAGATTGATGAGTCAATGTCTTTGGCTTTTCAAATTGTTTCGATTCCGTGATGAAATACGATTTTGCAATTGCAAGATGGATGAGTCAATGTCTTTGGCTTTCAAATTGTTTCGATTCCGTGATCAAATTTAGATTTTGCAATTGCAAGATTGATGAATCAATATCTTTGAGTTTTCAAATTGTTTCTAATCCGTGATCAAAGACGATTTTGCAATTGCAATATTGATGAGTCAATTTCTTTGGCTTTTCAAATTGTTTCGATTCCGTGATCAAATTTAGATTTTGCAATTGCAAGATTGATTAGTCAATTTCTTTGGCTTTTCAAATTGTTTCCATTCCGTCATCAAAGACGAATTTGCAATTGCAAGATGGATGAGTCAATTTCTTTGGCTTTTCAAGTTGTTTCGATTCTGTGATCAAATACGATTTTGCAATTGCAATATTGATGAGTCAATTTCTTTGGTTTTTCAAATTGTTTCGATTCCATCATCAAGTACGATTTTACAATTGCAAGATTGATGAGTCAATTTCTTTGCCTTTTCAAATTGATTCTATTCCGTCATCAAATACGATTTTGCAATTGCAAGACTGATGAGTCAATTTCTTTGGCTTTTCAAATGGTTTCGATCGACAAACATTAAGTTTTGCAATTAACTTACGTCGAAACTCAGGGATGAAGTGACTCACTCGCTTTTGATATATTGAATCAAAATGTGTGTAGAATGCAGACCTTTATCCACATGTCATATATTACGTTCTTGGTCTATTGATCTTTATTTTTCTGTAGCTAAGGAAAAATGAAGCAGATTTGAGCCGATTTAAGTCAAATGAGAGATTAATATAAAAAAAATCACTTTATTATATTCAAAAGTTGAAGGTGTCTGGTTCCAGTTTCATAAGAATAGATGCTCACCAGAACGTCAGCCGGGCAATCTCAAACCCCCACACTGTGGTGCCCTACCACAGCAGTGGCCTCCCCAGTAAACAACTTAAACTCACAATCAAGGGCTGGGATCGATCTGCA
>NC_090739.1:5284736-5287236 GCF_036898095.1 Palaemon carinicauda
AATAACTGTATTTTTCTAAATAGGATTTTTAGAATTTTCTAATGATTTCTCTCTTGAAATTTTCTCAAAATAATTTAAAACTTTTTTTTTTAATTCTCTAACGACTGTATTTTTCAGTAATGATTTATAATATGAAAAAAATGTTACATGAAAAAATATATTAAATTACATATACGTAAGATATTAAATAAGAATTTAGCTCTACAGATTTCTTTAAACTAAAAAAAGAAAAATCAGGACTTTCTATCCATTTTTTTTTAAGAAAAAAAAATAGATATTCTTTCCTAATTAATCCAGATGATGAACACTAAGTTTCACATGGAAACAAATTATCAAAGTCATTATTACAATTTCCAGAAAAACCAAACAATGTCTTATAATAATTATAGTAAATTTCTTTTAATGAGGCGTATTTGCACCGACTCGCAGCGGTGCCCTTTTAGTTCGGAAAAGTTTCCTGATCGCTGATTGATTAGAATTATCTTGTCCAACCAATCAGCGATCCGGAAACTTTTCCGAGCTAAAAGGGTACCGCTGCGAGTCAGCGTAAATTTGCCTCACTAAAAAAAATTGACTATAGAGTCAATCTTCTCTCAGAATCTGTTGCTTGTTATGAGGGAGATTAAATGGGAGAGGAAGCGCAAAATCCCAGGATTTCTCGAAGTAATCCGCTTATCCTTCGAAACTTTCCGAAATTTATTCTTCATGAGAGATAGAGAGAACAATTGCGCTCTATGAAGAGAGAGAGAGAGAGAGAGAGAGAGAGAGAGAGAGAATTTCTATCAGAGAAAAGTAGGTTTAAAAAATGAAGTCAAATGATCAAAGTCATTGTTACAGTTTCCAGGAAAACCAGAGAATGTCTTAGAATAATTAGTGAGTTGAATATATATATATATATATATATATATATATATATATATATATATATATATATATATGTATGTATGTATGTATGTATATATATACATATATAAATATGTATATATATATATACATATATATATGCATATATATACATATATATGCATATATAAACATATATATATATATATATATATATATATATATAAATATATATATATATATATATGTGTGTGTGTGTTTGTGTGTGTGTGTGCGTGTGTGTACAGTGTATATATAATGTATATATAATGTATATATATATACATACAGGACACACACACACACATATATATATACATATATATATATTATATATATATATACATATACATATACATATATATATACATATACATATACTTATATACATATATTAGATTGGGAGAAGGTGTCCCTATAACGTACGTATACCCTTTCCTTTTCTAGAGGATGAAAGAAAAACAAGTTTCGAATGTGACTTTACCCGTTAGGTTCTAACAGAGAGGCAAGGTGAATGCAACTGACTCTATTCAACAAAATAACGAGCTTATATACGGACAGTTGAGAGCAATATAGACACAAAATTCAAACAGCACACGACATGAGATAGCAAGCTTAAATAGGTTTATATTATCAGTGCAGGGGAGAGTGAGATATAAAAAATAAAGAGATAAATGGTACAGTGAATGAGCGTTTATGAAACACTTGTTGTACACTATGGAATAAGAAGTAGGACTTAGCAATCATGTTTAATCTCGCATGATAGAGAAATGAAATGTTTCAGATGATATAATAATAATAATAATAATAATAATAATAATAATAATAATAATAATAATAATAATAATAATAATATCTCTCTCTGGTGAATTATTATTATTATTATTATTATTATTATTATTATTATTATTATTATTATTATTATTATTATTACTAGCTAAGCTACAACCCTAGTTCGAAAAGAAAGATGCTATAAGCCCAAGGCCTCCAACAGGGAAAAATAGCCTGGAGAGGAAAGGAAATAAAGAAACAAATTAGCGATACAAGAAGCAATGAAAAGTTAAAATAAAATATTTCATAAACATTAACAACACTAAAGCAGATATTTCCTAAATAAACTATAAAAAGACTTATTTCACCTGTTCGACATAAAAAAACATTGACGTTGAAATATTTATAAATTTATATGACTTCTTTGCCGGTCATTAATACCAACTTGTGTGCATTTATCAACATGAAGAATGCATTTTAACAACAATAAAACAGATATTTCATATATAAACGATAAAAAGACTTATCTCAGCCTGTTCAACATAAAAAAACACTACATTTATATGACTTCTTTGGCAGTTAATAATACCAACTTATGTGCATTTATCACATGAAGAATGCACTTTATCAAAATTAAATCATTCATGATAAAGTGTGGCTCAACCTATAATGAGATTTTGGGATATTTTTTATTCGATTTTCGAGAAGCCTTTGTGTATCCCACTATTTGCGAAGCCATAGTTCCGCATAATCATACAGGTTTGATTAATTGTTGCGTGCATGAAGTTGCGGCATATTGTGGAATGTTTTCTCCATTTAGAATGGAAGGTATTGTCATGACGTTCAG
>NC_090739.1:5289736-5292236 GCF_036898095.1 Palaemon carinicauda
ATATATATATATATATATATATACGCATTCCTTAACTGTTCTACCAGAGAGCAACTCCAATCCACCGAACTGCTGACAACACAAGACTCAAATTCATCATATATATATATATATATATATATATATATATATATATATATATATATATATATATATATATATGTATATATATATATATATATATATATATATATATATACATTTACATATGCATTCCATAACTGTTCTACCAGAGAGCAACTCCAATCCACCGAACTGCTGACAACACAATACTCAATATGAAAATTTAGTAATAGTGTATCTCCTCAAATTTTATTTTATATCCAATCAATAACACATTCCTTCAATATAATAATTTTCCTTTGAATTTTGTGAAACGCAATGAAATAAGAAAAAGTTATATAAATTTACATCACATGATATCTCCTTTTATTCACAATGTGTGATACCAGTCTTCATTAACATTGTGTGTTAAAACTAACCCATGCTTGACGGATAATGAGACGTCGGAATATGGGCTTTCGTAAGTACACACTTATACTGTACATAGCTATCACTCTCTCAGGTACGAGAGCCTTGTCTACTTGAGCGCTCAAAGGCAACTAAATTCCCTTCGCTACCAAAATGCAATCTTGCTACAACAACATGCTGAGTTATAGGATTTGTGGAATTCTCACGATTAAAGAGTTCATTTACCTTGACGTACAACACACATCTACATACATGAATTAGGACAAAACTTATATTATCTAACCGCATGATAGATTCTTTATTACACTCACCGAAGTTATGAAAACAACATAGATGTTTTAAAAAGTTGAAACTAATGCACGGTTTGCTGTTCTTGACATTCGGTAAGAATTTTCACAGGCGGATTATTTTTCATTCTTTCCCCAGCCCATCCTAAGTTTTGGTGGGCATTCACTAGCTATTAGAAATATTTTGAAATATGCTGAATACAAAACTATAGGTACATATATTTTACATACATAGTGAATTATTTATCTATCTATCTATCTATCTATCTATCTATCTATCTATATATATATGTGTGTGTATATATAAATATATATATATATATATATATATATATATATATATATATATTATGGAGACGTGCGTGTATATATTATATGCATACTGTATACATATATATATATATATATATATATATATATATATATATATATATATGTATATATATGCATGTGTATATTATATGCATATATATATCAATGTATATGCCAGTATGCATATGAATACAGCTATGTATGTATATATATATATATATATATATATATACATATATATACAGAGAGAGAGAGAGAGAGAGAGAGAGAGAGAGAGAGAGAGAGAGAGAGAGAGTGTGTTTGTGTGTTCCCAGCATTATGAACTCAGCTGATGCGAGGCACAGGTGCAGATACAAAACAAATAAAAACAATTTGCTTTTACAGTTAGATAAACAACAATATCATCATTACTGCTTCGGTTGCCCAAACAATGAGAATGTGAATTTCATTATTATGAATTCAATCTAGGTCATTAATGCTACACCAAGATTAATAGTTTTTTTAATGAATTATCGTAATCTTGATTAATTATAATGATGGACATTATCTGCTGAAGATTAATCGATTCGCTGTTTGAGTGTTTTTCAAAAACTGCAGGAAAATTGGTAAAAGGCTTGAATGGAAATCAATCATGTGAAATTAATTGGTATTATCATAACTAAATCAAAGTTTTCTTTACAGATTATAGTATGTTCGATATATATACACCTACATACATACATACCTTTATATAAGTGTGCTTGTATATGTGTGTGTGTGTATGTGTGTGTAAATATACACTGTGCATATCTACATAGATAGATAGATATATAGATATATAATCATATATATGTATACTACATATATATATATATATATATATATATATATATATATATATATATATATATATATATATATATATATATATTTACACACACACATATACATACATATATATATATATATATATATATATATATATATATATATTGACACACTTATATATATATATATATATATATATATATATATATATATATTATTCTTTTATTCATAAGTACTTATATATAATGTTTACATACTCGTTATGTGTATTTATGTATGTACGTATGTAAGTATGAATTATGTATGAGAGGGAGTTACTTTTTTTTGAGAAATTTTAAAAAGGTAGTCTTTGAAATTTGTATCTGTTAGAATGAATGTTATTCATATTTGTTATAGATACCCTTCTATTGCTATTACTTTTTACTGACGAGATGATAAAGATTTTGGTAACTTTAAACTTAAAATGTTTATAAAATCAAAGCGATAAAAAAAAAGCAGAAATCAAGAAATCTATTTTTTTTAAAAGTTTAAAGGCCGATCATTAATAACAGGGGCAAGGGCCAGTGACATTGCCCTATCGAGCAGGACAATGCCCTAGAGAATGACCGTATATGCATATGATC
>NC_090739.1:5326000-5328500 GCF_036898095.1 Palaemon carinicauda
AGGGAGGATGCTATAATCCTGGGGGCTCCAACAGGGAAAACAGCCCAGTGAGGAAAGGCAACGAGTAATAATAGAATATTTTAATAACAGTAACAACATTAGAATAGATATTTCCTATGAAAACTATAAAAACCTCATCAAAACAAGAGGAAGAAAAATAAGATAGAGTGTGAATTAATAACCTCCATTTGAAGTGACTGAAAAGAATCACCAATTTTGAGAGAGAGTTGAATATTGGAGAGACGCCGTCCCTGGCAAAACACAAAGTATGTTTTCCTTCCATTAAGGGACTTGAAGGATTTAATCCTTTGATAAGGGGTCCTATGGACAGTCGTTGGTTTTGTCCTTGTTTTCAAAGAAAATAATATTGTTTGGGAAGCCTCCTTTTCTTTTAATTAGTTGAAATTGAAGTTGTGAATAGTTTTGGTTATATGGTGAAATCGTTCAGACACACACACATACACACACACATACATACATATATATATACATATATATATATATATATATATATTTATATATATATATATATATATATATATATATATATATATATATATATATATATATATATATATATATATATATATATACAGTACAGTATACTGTATATATCTCCTCTATATGATAAAGAGAGTTTCTGACTATACACACACGCACACACATTATATATATATATATATATATATATATATATATATATATATATATATATATATATATATATATATATATATCTTCTGTCACGCCTTGTGGCATTGGCAGACGTATAACTACTCGGACTCTCTCCGCCACTTTTGTAGGAAGAGATAGTGTAGTCACACCCTGTTGAGAGGGGAGTGAGTGTGTGTATATATGTATATATTTAAATATTTAGCTGTCCTTTTTGACGAGTTGAATACACTGGTATACTGTGTGCTGTATATTATACAATATTCAATTTTTTTATATAAAAAAAAATCTTTCTAGTTTTCAGAAGGACAAATTTGTACTATTTTATGAGTCGCAATACAATATGCCCTATACTTTTTTTTTTTTTTTTTTTTTTTTTAAGAATGCACACTGGCTATTTTTTTATTTTTTCCATTTTAGGGACAAAGAAACAATTATTTTTCAATTTTGAAGAAAAAGTTGATTTTTTTTCTCTAAAAAATATTCAGTGAAACTTCTATTTCAATCCTTTGATCTTCCCCGTGTCTGAATTTTTTTTTTTGGTGGGGGGGGGGGGGGCGGTTGGCAGTGGCTAAAAATCGAGGTCTATCCCCCGCAATGGAAAATTTTTGAAAAAATTAAAGAAAATTCCATAGATATGTTGTGGAGGGAAATAAACATTCACTTGATTCGAATAAATGAAGATTGCAAGTGCGGACGTTAAAGTAGAGAGAAAATGTTTTATGTGCTTCTAAATAGCATAAACACACACACGCATATATATATATATATATATATATATATATATATATATATATATATATATATATATATATATATATATGTATGTATATACATAATATATATAAATGATATACACAAACACACACATATATATATATTTATATATATATATATATATATATATATATATATATATATATATATATATATATATATATATATATATATATGTGTGTGTGTGTGTGTGTGTGTGTGTATATATATATACACACATACATATACATATATGTGTGTGTTTGTGTATATCATTTATATATATTATGTATATACATACATACATATATATATATATATATATATATATATATATATATATATATATATATATGCGTGTGTGTGTTTATGCTATTTAGAAGCACATAAAACATTTTAAAAAATTGAAGAACAATCCATAGATATGTTGTGGAGGGAAAGAAACATTCACTTAATTCGAATAAATGAGGATTGCTAATCAAAACAATAAATTGGAGATGAGAGAAACTTGGTTGTATTATGGAACAGCTCAAAAGGAGAGACTTTTTCTCAGCTTAGTGAAACAGTGTGTCATGAGAGAGAGAGAGAGAGAGAGAGAGAGAGAGAGAGAGAGAGAGAGAGAGAGAGAGAGAGAGAGAGAGTGACAGTGGTCTATTAGAAACGTCCCTGAATGGTGTTCTGCTGGATTGAGGTTCGACTCCCGCTCAAGCTCGATAGTTTTCTTTTAATGTCTGCAATCTCATCCTCCTTGTGACCCAAGGATCGGGGGATCGGAAGAACCTATATATCTACCTGCTGAGTCATCAGCAGCCATTGACTGTCCTTCCTCGGTCCTAGCTTGGGTGGAGAGGGTGACTGGGCGCTAATCATATATAGTGCTTGGGCATTGTTTCTGTCCCTTACCTCTGCCATTCATGAGCGGCCTTTAAACCTTTAAGCCTTCAATGGGACAACATAGCAGGTTCGAGCTAATATTTTCATTCAATGAAGGCTCCCTGTGACACTTTCAGCCAATCATCAAGAAAAAGCCGAAAATTACATTGACCTTTGTTATTAGTTGTTACATACTATT
>NC_090739.1:5359165-5371842 GCF_036898095.1 Palaemon carinicauda
CATTGGGGAACTACTTGGCCAAGTTTGAAGTGATTCCGTGTAGAAATGTGGCCTCTACGTTGTCCACAGACAGACAGACAAACAGAGAAACAAACAAACAAACAAACAAACAAACAAACAAACCGAACCGAAAACATAACCTCCTGGCGGAGGTAAAAACGTATAGAAAACAAAGATAGCAAAATAACCAACTTTTATATTTCACTTAAGTTCAACCCAACCTTCGAACGTGATGCATAGCCGCTTAAAATTTCATCATCGCCCTTTCCTTAAACTTCCTCGCGATACTTTGCCTGCGACGAAGGAGATCTTGTGTTTTGGAGAGAGCGTTCCCGAGAACGCGTTCCTGATTGGTAAGCCAAATTCCCATCTCCTGTTGAGGGATTTTATACTTACATTATTCATGGGTTTCTGAATTCCAAGACGCTTCCAAATTGGATCATTCACCGTAAGACAGACGTCCTGTTTTTCTGTCTTTTTTAATGTTTTCTTTGTCGAGATATGTTATTTTTATATATTTTTTTTTGGTTTTAGATTTTTCTATATGATTGTGCTTATTATTGTAATTTATTGGTGTTTTGTTTTTGTTTTTTTTTGGTTTCTTTTAATGTATCCTCTATCGAGATATGTTGTTTTTATATATATATTTTTTTTTGGTTGTTTTTATATATGTTTTTATTTTGGTTGTAGATTTTTTTTGTTTGTGCTTATTATTGTAATTTATCGAATTAGGTTTTTATTAATTTTCCGTAAGACATCCGGCCTGTTTTTCGGTGTCTTTTAATGTTTTCTCTGTCGAGATTTGTTGTTTTTATATTTTTTTTTTCGGTTGTAGATTTTTTTTCCGTTTGTGCTTATTATTGTATTTTTTTTTTTTTTTGGTTTCTTTTAATGTTTTCTCTGTCGAGATATGTTGTTTTTATATATTTTTTTTGGGGGGGGGGGGGTTTAGATTTTTTTCTGTTTATGCTTATTATTGTAATTTATCGGATTACTTTTTTATTAATTTTCCGTAAGACAGACTTCCTGTTTTTCGGTGTCTTTTAATGTTTTCTCTGTCGAGATGTGTTGTTTTTATATATTATTTTGGTTTAGATTTTTTTTTTGTGCTTATTATTGTAATTTATCGCATTTAGTTTTTTATTCATTCACCGTATTACATCTGTCCGGTTTTTCGGTCTTTTTAATGTTTTCTCTGTCGAGATATGTTGTTTTGATATATATTTTTGGTGTTAGATTTTTTTTGTTCGTGCTTATTATTGTAATTTATCGGATTACTTTTTTATTAATTTTTCCGTAAGACAGACGTCCTGTTTTGGGCTCTTTTAATGTTTTCTCTATCGAGATAAGTGGTTTATATATATATTTTTTTTTTTTGGTTGTAGAATTTTTTTCTGTTTGTGCTTATTATTGTAATTTATCGGTTTTTTTTTTGGTTTCTTTTAATGTATTCTCTATCGAGATATGTTGTTTTTATATATATTTTTTGGCTTTAGATTTTTTTCTGTTTATGCTTATTATTGTAATTTATCGGAATTAGGTTTTTTGGTTTACGCTTAATGTGCTTTAATATGCCTTTCTATTCTGTCTTTATATCTTACATCACTTGAACTTATCCGTTTGTATATTTTTTGTGCGCGTTGCTACACCATATTTTATCAAAATCTGACATTATATCTTATAGTTTTTTCATATCAAATCCTCGAAAAAAAAATATATACTGTATCTTTTTATATCGTGGATTTTCTTTCCATTTTCCATTTTTGTAACAATATGAAAATCAGATACTCGCATTATTTCGAATACATTTTTCTCATGTGGATTTGACTTAACAACTCTCTCTCTCTCTCTCTCTCTCTCTCTCTCTCTCTCTCTCTCTCTCAAGAATCAGACTATATTTTAAAAAGCCATATCAACGTATTTTAGAGTATTAGAAATTTCTTTAACAACTCTCTCTCTCTCTCTCTCTCTCTCTCTCTCTCTCTCTCTCTCTCTCTCAAGAATCAGACTATATTTTAAAAAGCCATTCCAGAGTATTTTAGAATATTAGAATTTTTTTTTTAATATAAAACCAATAGACAGAAAATTATCTACAGAATTGACGATAGAAATTATTAATTCAGCAGAGAATATCTTCTCTAAAGTAATATGAAGTAATCTAAAGTAATCTAAACAACGATTACTTAATATCCCATAAAGATAAACATCTCAAGTGTTCATACTGGGCCCTGGTGTAAATCATGGAAACTTCTCGAGGCTTATTATCGGCGTCGTTATTTATTCCAACACATCCCACCTTCAAGTTGATGCATAGTCGCTTAGAATCCAATCATCGACAATTCCTTAAACTTTGCCCTGATACTTTGCCTGCGACGAAAGCAGATCTGTTTTGAGAGGTGTTCGTGCGTGCGTGCGTTCAGATTCACCCGGTCTTTCCAGCCGAGTTGCATGGCCGTATTTCCAGACGAGCTGCATGGCCGTATTTCCAGACGAGCTGCATGGCTGCATTTCCAGCCGAGCTGCATGGCCGTATTTCCAGCCGAGCTGCTTGGGCGCATTTCCAGCCGAGCTGCATGGCCGTATTTCCAGCCGAGCTGCTTGGTCGTATTTCCAGCCGAGCTGCATGGGTGCATTTCCAGCCGAGCTGCATGGCCGTATTTCCAGCCGAGCTGCTTGGTCGTATTTCCAGCCGAGCTGCATGGGTGCATTTCCAGCCGAGCTGCATGGCCGTACAGTGAACCCTCGTTTATCGCGGTAGATAGGTTCCAGTCGCGGCCGCGATAGGTGAAAATCCGCGAAGTAGTGACACCATATTTACCTATTTATTCAACATGTATATTCAGACTTTTAAAACCTTCCCTTGTACGTAGTACTGTTAACAAACTACCCTTTAATGTACAGAACACTTAATGCATGTACTACAGTACCCTAAACTAAAACAGGCACAAATATTAAAGGTGATTTTATATCATGCATTTCCTAAACATGCTAAAAAGCACGATAAAAAATGGCAACCAATGTTTTGTTTACATTTATCTCTGATCATAATGAAGAAACAAACTGGAGGTAGAGCTTTGCTTATTACCCAGACATATTTCCCGTACTTTTCCCTTAGAACTACATCACATCTTCCTACTTTAGATATATATATATATATATATATATATATATATATATATATATATATATATATATATATATATGTATATATATATATATATATATATATATATATATATATGTGTGTATGTGTGTGTGTATATATATATTATATATATATATATATATATTTATATGTATACACATATACATACCTACATATATACATAAATACATGCATACTTATATATATATATATTACTGTATATATATGGGTTATGGAAAAAATCCGCGAAGTGGTGAATCCGCGATGGTCGAACCGCGAAGTAGCGAGGGTTCACTGTATTTCCAGACGAGCTGCATGGCCGTATTTCCAGCCGAGCTACACGGCCGTATTTCCAGCCGAGCTGCTTGGTCGTATTTCCAGCCGAGCTGCTTGGCCGTATTTCCAGCCGAGCTGCTTGGCCGTATTTCCAGCCGAGCTGCTTGGCCGTATTTCCAGCCGAGCTGCATGGCCGTATTTCCAGCCGAGCTGCTTGGCCGTATTTCCAGCCGAGCTGCATGGCCGTATTTCCAGCCGAGCTGCTTGGCCGTATTTCCAGCCGAGCTGCTTGGCCGTATTTCCAGCCGAGCTGCATGGCCGTATTTCCAGCCGAGCTGCTTGGCCGTATTTCCAGCCGAGCTGCATGGCCGTATTTCCAGCCGAGCTGCTTGGCCGTATTTCCAGCCGAGCTGCTTGGCCGTATTTCCAGCCGAGCTGCTTGGCCGTATTTCCAGCCGAGCTGCATGGCCGTATTTCCAGCCGAGCTGCATGGCCGTATTTCCAGCCGAGCTGCTTGGCCGTATTTCCAGCCGAGCTGCATGGCCGTATTTCCAGCCGAGCTGCTTGGCCGTATTTCCAGCCGAGCTGCTTGGGCGCATTTCCAACCGAGCTACATGGCCGTATTTCCAGCCGAGCTGCATGGCCGTATTTCCAGCCGAGCTGCTTGGCCGCATTTCCAGCCGAGCTGCTTGGCCGCATTTCCAGCCGAGCTGCTTGGCCGTATTTCCAGCCGAGCTGCATGGCCGCATTTCCAGCCGAGCTGCATGGTCGTATTTCCAGCCGAGCTGCATGGCCGTATTTCCAGCCGAGCTGCTTGGGCGCATTTCCAGCCGAGCTACATGGCCGTATTTCCAGCCGAGCTGCATGGCCGTATTTCCAGCCGAGCTGCATGGCCGTATTTCCAGCCGAGCTGCTTGGGCGCATTTCCAGCCGAGCTGCATGGCCGTATTTCCAGCCGAGCTGCATGGCCGTATTTCCAGCCGAGCTGCATGGCCGTATTTCCAGCCGAGCTGCATGGCCGTATTTCCAGCCGAGCTGTTTGGGCACATTTCCAGCCGACCCGGATCTCTTTTGAAAGGCGTTCTTGAGACGCTCTTCTGATGGGAAAAACCAATTCGCCTGTTGAGGGATTTCGTACTTACGTTATTCATGGGTTTCTGAATTTCCAGATTACCAGATTGGATCGTTTTTCGTAAACACATTCGTCTTGCTCTTGTGGTGGCCTGGTGGTAGCGTCCTTTCATTATTTATTGTTTATTGTTTATTGTTTACTATTTATTGTTTATTGTTTAATGTTTATTATTTATTATTTATTATTTATTATTTGTTATTTATTGTTTATTGTTTATTGTTTATTATATATTATTTACTATTTTTTATTTATTTATTATTATTATTATTATTATTATTATTATTATTATTATTATTACTTGCTAAGCTACAACCCTAGTTAGAAAAGAAGAATGCTATAAGCCCAGGGGCTCCAACAGGGATAATAGCCCAGTGAGGAAAGGAAATAAAGAAAAAATTAAATATCTAAGAACAGTGACGACATCAAAATAAATGTGAATGTGTGTGTGTGTATTGACGGTCTTCCTTTAACTTGTTATTTATGTAGAAAGCATCTAAAACATAAAAGAAAGGCATTCTTTTTTTACCTGGGGTTCGATTCCTGCTCAAACTCGTTAGTTCTTTTGGTTTCTGCAACCTAGCCATTCTTATGAGCGTAGGATGAGGGAGTTTGGGGGAGCCTATAGGTCTATCTACTGAGTTATCAGCAGCCGTTGCCTGGCCCTCCTTGGTCCTAGCTTTGGTGGAGAGGGGCTTGCGCGCTCATCATATGTAATATAGTCAGTTTTTAGGGCGTTGTCATGGACCTTGCCTTTTCCATTCATGTGCGACCTTTAAACCTTTAAAACTTTACTGTTTTATAGTGAAGATATTAAGACTTTCAAGGGGAAACTGAAGACTTTCTTGTTTTTCAAGTGTTTCTATAATGTGGATTTGATAATAAACGAGCAATGTGCGGTGTGAAAGGTTGAATGCCTTGGAATGTATGCGGTAATACGAACAATTAAAGGACCTGTACAGAGTAAGGATCCATAAAATGAATTATGAAAGGTCCTGTAAGAGAGAGTAGGATCCCTATGTAGTGTAAAGGTAAAAGTGTCTGGTTTCAGTTCTGTGGTGCCCAACCAGAGCAGTTGCCTCCCCAGTAAACAGCTGAAATTCAGTCATGTGCTGGGATTGATCTGCTGCCATGCGAATGCAAGGCGAACACGTTACCACGTTACTCATTCAACTGATTTATATGTAAGCTTAACTTCCCCCTGAGCAAACCTGTCTTCATGTTTGACTTGCTAATGATAACTCTGACGCCCTGAGGCCAACCCCCCACGCTTCCAGATCTCGCTTGGATCTGGAATGTTCTGGAAGTAGCTAAGTCTTATATAGGCGGCCCAGGGCTGCATAGCAGCAGTAGAGAAGCAGCCGTCGTGTGAAAGAGCCAAAGTGCCTCCCTCACCCTCCCTCTCTCTCTTCGAGTGTGTACGCTATTATTATTATTATTATTATTATTATTATTATTATTATTATTATTATTATTATCATAAGTTATGATACAAATCTAGTTGGGAAAGCGGGATGCTATAAGCCCAAGGTCTCCAACAAGGAAAAATAGCCTAGTGAGGAGAGTAAATAATAATAATAATAATAATAATGATAATAATAATGTGGAATTGTGTATGAATTAATGTAAGAAAAACAAAATGAATGTATAGACAGCTGTGCTTTGTCCATAAAATATTTAGAAAAAAAAAATTTTCTTTGCAATCTCTAAAAATATTTCAAATCTCCCTTGGATTAGGTTTTTTTTCTATTTTTTTTTACTCAGAGTTCCTCTATTTTCTTGCATCATTGTTCTCTCCCATTTTCATTTTTCCTCAGAGGGACTTTTAACGCTTCCGTTGTTTTGAAAGGAGAGCAGGAAAAAAAGTTAGGCTCGTACTCCCCGTCCTTTGTGGAATTGAAATGGTGGTCGCCTGTAACCCCTCTTCTTCATGGATGTGAAGTGGTCGCCTTGAACTTTATCCCCTATTATATTTTTGTTGCTTTATTTACGTGAAATACTTTCTCTATTTCTTTCTTTCTTTCTTCTACCGCTCATGATTGGCAGAGGCAAGGGACAGTGACATTGCCCTATCAAGCAGGACAGTGCCCTAGAGACTGACCGTATTACATATGATCAGCGACCAAGCCACCTCTCCACCCAAGCTAGGACCAAGGAGAGCAAAGCAATGGCTGCTGATGACTCAGCAGATAGACCTATAGGTTCCCTAAAATCCCCCATCCTTACCTCACAAGGGTGGTGAGGTTGCAGTGACCAAAGGAACCAACAAGTTTGAGCGGGACTCGAATCCCAGTCTGGTGATTACTAGGTAGAGACGCGACCGATAGACCATAACAACCCAAAAATAATCAATTGTGGCCGATTATTAAACCATTTAACGCCTGATAGAAGAAAACCTTATCGGCTTTTCTGTATAGCATTTAAATATCTGTTGAATATATATATATATATATATATATATATATATATATATATGTATGTATATATATATATGTGTATATATATATGTGTATATATATATATATATATATATATATATATATATATATATTATATATATAAATATATATATATATATATATATATATATATATATATATATATATATATATATATATATATATATATATATATATATATATATATATATGACTACTCATAGTTACTAAGAAGCTAGAGACCAGTCTGAAATCATTCAAGTGCTGAACAACAACAACAACAACAACAATAACAACAACAACAACAAAATGAACATACCTTCCCTGTGAGGTAGGGATACACAGTTAGGGGGGTACCCATAGCTATTTCCTGGCTCTCCCTGGTCCTAGCTTAGGTTGAGGGGTGGCTTCAACACTGGCCACGTGTATACATGTTCGGTCTATAGGACATTATGCCTATGCCGCTCATGAGGATCCTTCAATCCTAAAACACTCTGGGAGCTTCCCTTCTATTTTATCCTTCCTACACTTCCACATCGCAGGAATAGTAACAAGATAGTAATCACCGTAAGGCTTTATGTAAAACCTTTTCATTAAGGTAAGCGCTTGTATGTAAGTCATGCTAATGCCAAAGTCCTTTATTCGTTCCAAGAATCACGGAGAATTCTGTTTCCGTGCACGCTCAGAGGTATTTATCGGCTCTGAAGTTTCAGATTCGTTCATTTATAGTCGGAATAAATGAGGTTGAAGTTGATCTCATGAAATACTGCATCGCTTTTTTTAGTGTTTGGTGTGTGTGTGTGTGGTGGAGGGTGGTTTAGTCAAGTATCCTGTTTAGAAGTGTTCCGTTTTCTTTCATAGAAAATGTAGGATTAAACCATTTCTTAGTACTGTATTTGGGATATGTGTGTGTGTGTGTGTGTGTGTGTGTGTGTGTAGTCAGATTTCCTATTTGGAAGTGTTCTGTTTTCTTTCATAGAAAACGTATGATTAAACCATTTCTTACTATTCGGTGTGTGTGTGTGTGTGTGTGTGTGTGTGTGTGTGTGTGTGTGTGTGTGTGTGTGTAGTCAAATTTCTTATTTAGAAGTGCTCCGTTTTCTTTCATAGAAAACGTAGAATTAAACCGTTTTATTGTAACAATGATGCAGTGGATATCTCTCGATACATCTATTTCTTGTTAACTTTGTCAATGATAATATAATATAGAAAATAGAAGAAGTGTCATGTACGGAATCCGGTTAAAGTAGAAGCATTTCTCAGCAAATCAATTTTAAAGACAGATCCTTTAATTTGTATATCTGAGAAGGTAACTCTGATAGAAAAAAAAAATATTTCACTATTAATTTGACTGATAAAAGCCGTACTTTACCTTCAATATTATCGTCATCCTCATTATCATCATTACTGTTATTATCATTCATTTACAATATCCTCATTATCAATATTATTTACATTATTATTGTCGTTTTTCTTGGTTAAGTTTTATTATTATTATTATTATTATTATTATTATTATTATTATTATTATTATTATTATTATTATTATTATGATTATTATTATTATTATTATTATCAGTAGTAGTAGTAGTAGTAGTAGTAGTAGTAGATCATTCATGAGAAGCTCTTATGAAATCTAAAATTTCAATATAAAGTAAACTATTATATCCCAAACGCCATAAACTCACCTTCATGACATTATTCCAGTTATTATTCTTTCCAACAAAAAAATATATATATTTTCGACGAAATCTAAAAAATTCTCTTTTTTATAATAATTTTGATAATTTGTTTTATTCATCTCACGAAGTATGAAAAATGTCCCGATATTTTCATGATTTTTTTCCCCGAATATCATCGATAAATATGAAAGGGCAAAACATGTCACAGAAAAGGTTTTAGACTTTTTCATTTGCGTATTTGTCTGTTTTCATGGTTTAGTGAACCATGATTATATGGTATTTTGGGTCATTAAAAACAAACCATTTACGTATCTCTGGATTATGACATTTTTCTTCCGTGTATTATTTTTTTTTTTTCAGTTTTCAGTTGGATTTTATTTTCATTTTAATTTTTTTTTTATCGATTATCAATTAATAATGCTCTTCGCACTCCGCAAGAGAGATTAGTTAACCAAACTTTCAACTGGGCTCCATAAGGCACTAGAAGAGTTGGAAGACTCAGGCTTACATGGCTGAGGACTATGAAACGGGAAGGGGGAGATCATACGTGGAGAAGTGTTAAATCAAAAGCTGAAGATAGAGCCGACTGGCGAAATCTAACCGAGGCCCTTTGCGTCAGTAGGCGTAGGAAGATGATGATGATGATGATGATAATGATAATGAATGAAGAAGTATTGATTTAAAAACTCAAGATAGAGACTACTGGCAAAAATCTAACCGAGGTCCTTTGCGTCAATAGGCGTAGGAGGAGAGGATGATGAAGATGACATTATTATTATTATTATTATTATTATTATTATTATTATTATTAATTATTATTCAGTTGATGATTAGCAGATCATTATTGAATAAAAGCTCAAGAAAGAGACGACTGGTGAAATCTAACCGAGCCCTTTGCGTCAATAGGCGTAGGAGGAGATAAAGATGATGATGATTAATTTGGATAAATATTGACCAATTAGAGTTATTTCTTAGAACTTAGATATCATAATTATATTTCGGATGAGCAGAATAGGATTAACAAGATATATGTAATTTTGAATGGTTAAAAGTTTAAAGGTTTAAAGGCCACTCATGAATGGCAGAGGCAAGGGGCATTGACAGCGCCATATCAAGCAAGACAATGTCCTTCAAACTGACCATATATACATATGATCAGCGCCCAACGTCCCTCTCCACCCAAGCTAGGACCAAAGGGTCCCGGCCATTGGCAGCTAATGACTCAGCAGATAGACCTATAGGCTCCCCAACGCCACCCCCCCTCCCTCCTTAGCTCACAGGGATGGTGAGAATACAGCGACCAAACAGACTAATGAGTTTGAGCAGGACTGGAACCCCAATCTGAAGTTCACCAGTCAGGGATGTTACGACATTGGCCACCACAACCCAAATGTTAACTTTCTTGTTTGTTTACGTATTCTCGAAATCTGTCCAGAATGTTCGAATTCCAAATTCAAAGAGAAATTTGGAGAAGTATTGGAACAATTGAAGAAGTTAATTCCATAATATCTAAATAGACAATAATATTTTATATGAAAATAAACTGATCCCAGTAAACAATGACACAATAAATTGCATCTCATACATAATTAGGTCTATCTGATAACAAACTTAATTGTTCAGTGGCTAGTTTCCTCTCGGTATAAGGGTAGAAGAGACTCTTTAGCTATGGTAAGCAGCTCTTCTCGGAGAAGGAAACTCCAAAGTCAAACCATTGTTCTCTAGTCTTGGGTAGTGCCATAGCCTCTGTACCATGGTCTTCCACTTTCTTGGATTAGAGTTCTCTTGCTTGAGGGTACACTCCGGCACGCTGCTCTGTCTTGTTTCTCTTCCTCTTGTTTTGTTAAAGTTTTTATAGTTTATATAGGAGATAATTATTTTAATGTTACTCTTCCTAAAAATTTGATTTTTCCTTGATTTCTTTCCTCAATGGGCTATTTTTCCTCTTGGAGCCCCTGGGCTTGTAGAATCCTGCTTTTCCAACTAGGGTTGTAGCTTAGTAAGTGATAATAATAATAATAATAACAATAATAATAATAATAATAATAATAATAATAAGGGTACTGAATTAGGAAAGAGAAACATGATAAAAAGAAGGACAGAAGTTGACAAAGTTCACAAATATGCCATGACGAATTACGACCTAATTGGACGAGACAGCCGACTGGATTAATGTATCAAAAGGAGGAGAATAAAGAAAATGAAGGAAAACAAGAACAAATTTCTTACCTGCTCTATATCTCTCCCCATCATTAATTCCTGTGAGGAATTCTCGGAAACCCGTGTTTGACTCTCAGCTAAAAAAAAGAAAGAGCTGATGAAGATCTGTTGGAGCTTTTGATGTGGTTTCGCTGAAGAGAGCAAACACGGCTGCGTGTCTTTGTGATCACAGTTGTCAACTGTTTGTTAAGTATTAGGCTTTTCATTCCTTTTTTTTTTTTTTTTTTTTAAATCTTTTGCTGTGTTTATGTATTACATAACGAAATGTATGTTTTTTTTACGTCAACTGTTTGTTAGGTATTAGCCTTTTCATTAATTTAATTTAATTTAATTTTTTTTTATCTTTCCTTTTGCTGCGTTTATGTATTTTAGAATGATTTTTTTTCACCTTGTTAGGTTGAGGTTCTTCTGGCCTAGCGGGATTAGGTGCAATATATACATATATACGTACATACATAAGTATGAATAACCGTACTTGATCCTTTTACATACACACATATTCCTCTGAGAAATTCTCGAATTCTTGAAGAGAATAACACAGCCACGTGTCTTTATGATCACAGCTGTCAACTGTTTGTTAAGTATTAGGCTTTCCATTCATTATTTTTTTCTGGAATCTTTCCTTTTGCTGCATTTATGTATTTCATAATAAAAATATATTTGTTTAGCTAAGATTTGAAAATTAATTGGCACGATGGTTTTAGAAGATTTTCAAATTACTTTTTTTTTAATACCATTACCAAAATGTTTCCACTGCAAACATTTTTCCATGAGCCTGTTAAAATATTCTCGCCAAGTAGGCATTGTCAGCAGCGAAATAAAGAGATCCATTTTGCACAAGTGTAATATCACTTTTAAAAGCAAGCTGACGTGAATTTCACATTATTTTGATGAAATCATTGCACTTAATGGACAAAAATATTGTTCGAAGAAGATGAACATTATGAACTACGGTAAAGCTACGGACAACATTTTAATTGTTATATAGATACATAAAGATTCAAGTAAAATCAGTTGTTGTGGCCTATTGGTTATGTCGATGTCTGGTGATTGTTAGATTCGGTTTCGAGTCCCGCTTAAACTCGTTAGTTCCTTTAGTACCTGCATTCTCACCATACTAGTGAGCTAAGTATGGCGAGTTTTGGGGGAGCATATAGATATACCTGCTGAGTCATCAACAGCCATGGGCTTACCATCCCTGGTCTTAGTTTGGGTGGAGAGACGGCTCGGGAGCGAAATATATATATATATATATATATATATATATATATATATATATATATATATATATATATATATGTATACAGTATATATATATATATGTATACAGTATATATATATATATATATATATATATATATATATACATATATATATATATATACATATGTATACAGTATATATATATATATATATATATATATATATATATATATATATATATGTATATATATACATATATATACATATGTATACAGTATATATATATATATATATATATATATATATATATATATATATATATATATATATGTATATATATACATATATATACATATGTATACAGTATATATATATATATATATATATATATATATATATATATATATATATATATATATATATATACACACACATATATATATATATATATATATATATATATATATATATATAGATATATATATATATTTATATATATACACACACATATATATATATATATATATACATATATATACAAATGTATACAGTATATATATATATATATATATATATATATATAA
>NC_090739.1:5372342-5374842 GCF_036898095.1 Palaemon carinicauda
ACCTATATGCTGGTTTAAAGGTTTAAAGGCCGTTCATGAATGGCAGAGGCTAGGGGCAGTGACATTGCCCTATCGAGTAGGACAATGCCCTAGAGACTGACCATATATACAGATGATCAGCGCCCAAGCCCCCTCTCCACCCTAGCTAGGACCAAGGAGGGCCAGGCAATGGCTGCTGATGACTCAGTAGATAGACCCATAGGCTCCACCAAACACCCCATCCTTAGCTCACAAGGATGGTAAGGTTGCAGCAACCAAAGAAACTAACGAGTTTGAGTGGGACTCGAACCCCAGTCTGGCGTTCACCAGTCAAGGACGTTACCACATCGGTCACCATTGAAACTTCTATGCAAGTTTGAGAGAATATATTGAATCCTATGTGCAGGTTTGATAAAATCCTTTGAAACCCTTATATGCAGGTTTGGTAAAATCCATTTTGATCTTGGTAAATCCATGAAAGTCTTGCGAAGTTCCTTGGTATAATTGCTTCACTTCGTAGAGTCTTTGATATATTTAGACCTTTCGTTGTTTGGATATATATTTCATTATGCTCTCACGAACGTATAGTAATTTTTCTGTTTAGATTTGACATATCTTTGAAGTTAGTTTAATTTCGGTCGTTTCTGTGGCCTTTAAACTATTATCTTTATCTGCTGTTTTTCTCTGATCTTGTATTGCGTCATAGCATTTAACACGTGCAAAATGACCGAGTTTTTTTTTTTATCTTTTATTAGGAAATACACATTTACAATTTTTACAATTTATGATATATATTCATCATGGTATATTTACATGAATGATTTTTTATTTAACATATACTGTATTTTACAATTGCAAATCTTACCATTTATCTAAATATATTTTTAAATCAAAAATATATCGGCTCGTGAATATTTTTTGGCAGAAGTTTTGAATTTATTTTATTTATATTAAAAGTATATTTTATCGAGTTGAAAGGATTAACAATGTACCGCAGATGGTTCGCGAACGAAAGGAGAGAGAGAAGAGAGAGAGAGAGAGAGAGAGAGAGAGAGAGAGAGAGAGATAGGTAATGTGGCTATTCTTCTCTCTCCCTCTCTACTCTGAGAGAGAGAGAGAAAGAAAGTGGTAATGTGGCTATTCTTCTCTCTCTCTCTCTCTCTCTCTCTCTCCTCTCTCTCTCTCTCTCTCTCTCTCTCTCTCTCTCCCTCCGTTTATAATGCTTTCAGAAGGCTAAAATCAAGGTCAGATCTTTGCTCAGGCTACCTCTATAATGTTTACAACGCTTCCAGAAGGAGAGAGAGAGGAGAGAGAGAGAGAGAGAGAGAGAGAGAGAGAGAGAGAGAGAGAGAGAGCTTAAGCTTACCTCAATCCAGCAAGTAGCACCACAGTAGCAAAGCGGGATTCGCGGTCGGTCATAATAAACCCTCTAAACAGAGGCTCGATCACTAGTTATTACAAGGCGGTATCAAATGGATGAATCATATCCGACTGCATAGCTTCCCGTAAGAAAAACGAGTCTAAGGGGGAGCTTCAATTGCCACGGTTGCTGGCGATAATGCCATGGCATGGTCTTGTAGAAAATGAAGGTCGAAGGGTAGGTGAGGGGGGGAGGGAGGGGGTGTGTGTTGTGGTTGTTGGGGGTGGGGGGTGGGGGGGGGGGAGAAAAGGAAGGAAGTTTTCAAATGGTGAATTTGGGGTTTTTAACCCCAATAAGGATACGTTGGAGCTGTTATTAATTTAAGAGCCGTTTTTATTTTGTCTAATATTCCTCAAGATTGTTTGACTTTGTGTGTGTGTGTGTACGTACGCGGACAATTTTTATTTATGATTCTCTAATATAATAGACAATAATTTAGTAATGTTTCATGTATTTTATCTAATCAATATATTTTATTTTTCTATATCTTTCCGACAACAACAACAAATGCATCTGTTTACATTCCACTGCAGGACAAATGCCTCATACATGTCCTTATTCATGTTTAGTGTTTTGCCAATTTTCATCACCACGCTGGCCATTGCGACTTAGTGATGGTGGGAGACTTTCGTCTGATTGCTAACAGCAAACCAACCTAGTAAGGATGGCCCCTGACTAGTACAGCTTTACTGATCATGGCGATACGCAAAACCCTTGTAAAGTTATTCCACTCATTTGCGATAGTTTAATATATTTTGTCCTTCTTTCCCTCCATATTTTACCCATTTCTCTGTCTTAATCCGTATTTGTCTTGTCTGTCTGTAGGAGGAACAGTCTTCTCTTTGTTTGTCTCCCTTATGTATGTCTGTCTGTAGGTGAAACTGTCTTCTCTCTCTCTTTCTCCGTCTGTCGTTTTGTATTTGGAGCTGTCTTTTCTCTATCCCTTCTGTTTGTCTGTTTGTATGGGAAACTGTGTTCTCTCTCTTTCTCTCTTCTGCCTGTCTGTTTATATGTGGAACTGTCTTCTCTCTCTTTCTCGCTCCTGTCTGTCTGTTTGTATGTGGAACTGTCTTCTCTCTCCTTTCTCCCTTCTGTTTGTCT
>NC_090739.1:5379842-5394842 GCF_036898095.1 Palaemon carinicauda
AGAGGGGTTTGGTCGCTGATCTTAAGCATATATGGTCAGTCTCTAGGGCATTGTCCTGCATGATAGAGCAATGCCTCTGCCATTCATGAGTGGCCTTTAAACCTTTAAAGGGTTGTGGTGGTCGATGTGTTAACATGCTTGACTATAGTCAATTCTTTTTAGTAAGGCAGATTTGCACAGTCTCGCACGGGTGCCCTTTTAGCTCAGAAAAGTTTCCTGATCGCTGATTGGTTGGACAAGATAATTCTAACTAATCAGAGAGCAGGAAACTTTTCCGAGCTAAAAGGGCACCGCTGCGAGTCTGCAAATGCGCCTCATTAAAAAAAATTGAGTATAGTGAACGACAGACTGGGGTTTGAGTCCCTCTCAAACTCGTTAGTTCCTTTGGTCGCTGGAACTTCACCATCCTTGTGAACCAAGGATGGGGTTTTTGGGGAGCCTATAGGAGTATAGGTTTATCTGCTGAGTCATCGGCAACCATTGCCTGGTCAGTCTCTAGGAGTCTAGGGCAATGTCACTGTCCCTTGCCTCTGCCAGTCATGAGCGGCCTTTAAACCTTTAAGCATTCTGTTCATATGAAGATTATAGAACATTCTGATTATTGTTATGGAGAATGTAGAGAATCAATAAAGAAAATTCATAATTTTATTGTTATGAACATTTGTATGTGGTGTATGAATTTATACATATACAGTATACACATAGATATGTATATATAAGTATTATTTGTTTGTATATACATGAATATTAAGATATGTGTATACATACATATATACATTTACATATATCAATATATCTATATACATTATATATATATATATATATATATATACATATAAGTATATATAAGTGTATATATTTATATATATTAATATGGATATGTAAGTATATAAATATATATATTTATATACATATATATATGTGTGTGTGTGTATATATATATATATATATATATATATATATATATATATATATATATATATATATATATATATATACTGTGTATATATATATATATATATATATATATATATATATATATATATATATATATATATATATATATATATATATATATACACACACACGTTCAGGAATACATACAGAAACAATAAAATATAATCAACATGATAATATCTAAATTCCCATTAATCATCATTTTTAAAATCCGTATCTTATAGGGTCGTATATTAAAAAATTTGAAGAGAATTTTCATCACCATTACCGACATATATAAAAAAAACAGGATATTCTAAATTTATAGAATAATTAGACGAAATACCAGTAGTGTCATAGAATACTTTCGGGCACACTATTCTATCTAATTTCTTTTCCTCTTCTTTTGGTAGTTTTTATCCTCTTGTTATTTTCATTTTTTTTTCAGTTTATATAAGAAAGATTTATTTAAATGTTATTATTGTACTTGAAATTTTCATGTAGTTTTTCTTTATTTCCTTTCCTCACTGGGATATTTTCCCTGTTGGAGGCCTCGGGCTTATAGCATCTTGCTTTTCCAACTACGGTTCTAGCTTAGCAAGTGATAATAATAATAATAATAATGAAGATGATAATAATAATAATAATAGTAATAATAATAATAATAATGATGATGATAACAATAACAATAACAATAACAATAACAATAACAATAATCGCGCGTACACTCTTAAACGATCACTTTATAAGAACAACAAATCACAAAAGACAATCAACCACCAACGCAAGATGGATGATAGTCCCCTCCCTCTCTCCCCCCCCCCTCCCCCTCTCTCTCTCTCTCCCCTCCCTCCCTCTCCCCCCCCCCCCCTCCCCCTCTCTCTCTCTCTCCCCTCCCTCCCTCTCCCCCCTGCAGTAATTGCAACATCATCAATTGCCTTTACAATGAAGAGCAATAAGCAGGAATGACCGAGTTCCGTCGAAAGACGCGTTTTCTGCTTTTAAGTCTTGCGGACGTTGTCTCTTCCCGTCCGTGAAATGAAGTTTTTTTTTTTTTTTTTTTTTTTTTTTTTTTTTTTGCACGTAAGGTCTGTGATTGATATTGCTTTCATGATTAGTATTTATTATTATTATTATTATTATTATTATTATTATTATTATTATTATTATTATTATTATTAGTTCTTTTCATAAATAGTATTTATTATTGTTATGATGTTTAATATATATTTGGGTGTAAAAAGTAGTGTGTGAGTTGTCTGAGAATCGCGTACTTATGTTTGTAGCTTAGCAAGCGATAATGATAATAATAATAATAATAATAATAATAATAATAAAAGTAATGGTGGGCTTATAGGTTCCTGCTTTTCCAACTAGGGTTGTAGCTTAGCAAGTAATGATAATAATAATAATAATAATAATAATAATAATAATAATTATAATAGTTCTCCTACTTGATGGTACACTCGGGCACCCTATTCTATCTAATTTCTCTTCCTCTTATTTTGTAAAAGGTTTTCATAGTTTATATAGGAAATATGTATTTTAATGTTGTTTTGTTCTTAAAATAATCTATTTTTCCTTGTTTCCTTTCCTCACTAGGCTATTTTCCCTGTTTGGGGCCCCTGGGCTTATAACATCCTGCTTTTCCAACTAGGGTTGTAGCTTGCAAGTAACAATAATATATATATATATATATATATATATATATATATATATATATATATATATATATATATATATATATATATATATATATATATATTGCTTTCCAGTCATGCTCTGTTCTCGTCCCTCGGATAGGGGGAGAAGGGTAGATATACCTGGTGAGAGGGATGGTGCATGTGTGTGCATATATATCTAAATATATACCTGCCTTTTTTGACGGGTCGCGTACAGTAGTATACAATAATTTCCAGGATTAAAAGTGATTGAAAAATGATGGTTATCACGCTCTTGAAAGGAAATTGTATCCGACCTTTTACTGGAAATTGCATTCTGTATGTTTCATTTGTCTGCAATGTCTCCCCCAGGAAGGAATTCCTCCGTAGTTCTCTCCCGGACGCCTCCCGCAAATCTATCATGGCCGGGTAAAAGGACACCTCTTATCCTGAAAGTTTAGTTCCGTCAGCAACTGTCAATCTGGCGTAACTGTACTGGTGCTACTGTTTATGGCTCCTCCATTAAAGTAATCGCATCAAAGGCAAAGAGAGTTCTTGACGAGTTTTATTTGCTGGAGCAAAAAACTGGAAACATTTGAGATACAGCTGGAAAGAAACTGGAAACATTTGAGATACAGCTGGAAGGAAACTGGAAACTTTTGAGATACAGCTGGAAGGAAACTGGAAACATTTGAGATACAGCTGGAAGGAAACTGGAAGCCTCTACAGTTCTGTATCTCTTGATCACAAGTACCTACTGCTTGTGATCGCTGAGATAGTGTTGGGTAGAAACTGGAAAAGATGGGGTAAAGTAGAGGTTGGAAATGAAGAAAGTGTCTACCTTTCTGTGTCTCGGTGATCACAAGTACCTACTGCTTGTGATCGCTGAGATAGTGTTGGGTAGAAACTGGAAAAGATGGGGTAAAGTAGAGGTTGAAAATTAAAAGTGTCCACCTTTCTGTGTCTCGGTGATCACAAGTACCCACTGCTTGTGAAACTTGGAAAATCTTGTAATACTGTACACAAAGATAGAAACTGGAAAATTGGAAAACCTTGTAGTACTGTACACTAAGATGGAAACTGGAAACTTGGAAAACCTTATAGTTCTGTATACAAAGATAGAAACTGGAAAAGTGGAAAACCTTGTAGTACTGTACACTAAGATAGAAACTGGAAACTTGGAAAACCTTGTAGTTCTGTACATAAAGATAGAAACTGGAAAATTGGAAAACCTTGTAGTACTGTACACTAACATGGAAACTGGAAACTTGGAAAACCTTATAGTTCTGTATACAAAGATAGAAACTGGAAAAGTGGAAAACCTTGTAGTACTGTACACTAAGATAGAAACTGGAAACTTGGAAAACCTTATAGTTCTGTACACAAAGATAGAAACTGGAAAATTGGAAAACCTTGTAGTACTGTACACTAAGATGGAAACTGGAAACTTGGAAAACCTTATAGTTCTGTATACAAAGATAGAAACTGGAAAAGTGGAAAACCTTGTAGTACTGTACACTAAGATAGAAACTGGAAACTTGGAAAACCTTGTAGTTCTGTACATAAAGATAGAAACTGGAAAATTGGAAAACCTTGTAGTACTGTACACTAACATGGAAACTGGAAACTTGGAAAACCTTATAGTTCTGTATACAAAGATAGAAACTGGAAAAGTGGAAAACCTTGTAGTACTGTACACTAAGATAGAAACTGGGAACTTGGAAAACCTTGTAGTACTGTACACTAAGATAGAAACTGGGAACTTGGAAAACCTTGTAGTACTGTACACTGGAGAAGCTGGAAACTTAGAAACTTGTGGTGGCCGATGTGGTAACATCCCTGACTGGTGAACGTCAGACTGGGGTTTGAGTCTAGCTCAAACTCATTAGTTCCTTTGGTCGCTGCAGCCTCACCATCCTTGTGAGCTAAAGAAGGGGGGTTTGGGCGAGCCTATAGGGCTATCTGCTGAGTCATCAGTAGTCATTGCCTGGCCTTCCTTGATCTAGCTTGGGTGGAGAGGAGCTTGGGCGCTGATCATATGTATATATGGTCAGTCTCTAGAGCATTGTTCTGCTCGATAGGGCAATGTCACTGTCCCTTGCCTCTGCCATTCATGAGCGGATTTTAAACCTTTAAACATAGGCGTTTGAGTGTGGTCGAAACAGGAAACACAAGAGATATATGAAGATTAGAAACTGGAAACGAGAGAGACTAAAGTAAGAACTAGAAAAGAGTAATAAGCGATCACTCAACTGGAAAGAAGTAGCGAAGTTTAATGAATAGATTAGTGTTTATGGCTGACACACACACTTACCCTGGAAGTGACTTCTCATTCTTAACTCTCTCCCTTAGGCTGTCGTTAATGAAGTAATGGCATAGAGATGGAGATAGAGCTAGAAAGACACAGATAGAGCATAGAAAAAAAAAGAGCGATAGAGGACGGTAGGAAACCTTTATTATCCCATTTCGTGAGCCAATACTATAGCATAATGACGGGTAGATCTGCAGAGACAAGGATTTTAATATCCTCCAATGACGTGTCATTAGTCATTACTTTATCCCCGTATCACTCGAAGGATCACTCGAAGGCGCCTTTGGCCCCTAAACGTGAAATGCATCCCAACACTTTATCACTGGAAAGCTGGAGAGAGGGCGAATTGGTTGGGGGCCCCGCGGGTGAATCTCATACCCTCTTCCCGGTAAAACACAATGTTTAAGGGTGAATTTATGTCGGCTAATAAATCATCAGGGTCCCGGTGTGCACTTTAAGAAGATTCTTTGTCATTTGAGAACGTAGCCATTTGCGTGCCGAAACGGATGTGGAGTCGACTCCCGTAAGTAAATGATAGAGGGTAAACCGCCAGGATTTCGCGCCAGAAGGTGCTGGAAGTGTTTTCGGGAGAGTGGGTGATACCTGACTGGAATATTGGGATATGTACTCTTTAAGGTTGTAGTGCTGATTTTTTCATATATACATATATACTGTATGTGTGTGTATATATATATATATATATATATATATATATATATATATGTATGTATATATATATTTATATATATGTATATATATATATTATATTTATATATATGTATGTATACATATATATTTATACATATAAATATACATATATATACACACATATATATACATATATATACATATATATATATATATATATATATATATATATATATATATTGTGTGTGTTTATATCATGCCACGATATCTCTTAATATGAACTAAACTCTGCCTCGAAGTATATTGTATGTGTTTATAATATCATGCCACAATATCTCTTAATATGAACTAAACTCTGCCTCGAAATGACAGACCCAAGAGGAAATTCATATTATAATTACATTTGCCCAAGAATGGATTTTTATATATATTATATGTGTGCATGCAACCATGTGTATTTTCTTTATAAAGGTTCTCCCAAATCCTAAATGTGCCTGTGAGCTGGAGCCCTTCCATGTTCAATTGCCAAATGTTGCCACTACACGCACTACAACGTGAATAGATTCTTGGAGGAAAAGGCAAAGAAAGAGCCAAAAAAAAAGGTTCGAAAATACACCACTTTAAATTGAAACAGAGAAAGACTTAAGATTTAAAAAACAGTGGGTAGAGAGCAGGGAGGTGATGCGTGGAGACTTGGCCTCAGTGGAGGAATCCATTTCTAACCAATTGCCCTCCCCTTCCGGTCATTATTCGCTGCGTTGAGTATAGTATTTCAGAGAGAGTTTTACATTCATGACTTTTAGTTTCGTTATGCATTTTTGTCACTCGGCAATTTGCGAGGATTGTAGCAAACATTACTATGTATGGCATAAACTTTGTCTTATATATATATATATATATATATATATATATATTTATATTATATATATATATATATAATATATATATATATATAATATATATATATATATATATATATATATATATATATATATTACACACATATATCTTTACATATATATACATACATAAATATGCATATATAAATTATGTATACATACATGTATACATATACTGTATGTATATATATATATATATATATATATATATATATATATATATATATATATATACACAGTATATATATATATACATATATATATATATATATATATATATATATATATATATATATATACACAATGTACGTGACCCGTCAAAATTGACAACTAAATATTTAGATAGATATGCACCCACACCCACCCCCTCTCATCAGGGTGTGACTACTTTCTCTCTCCCCTACCCGAGGGACTAAGAGACCTTAGCGTAACCTGGAAATATAAATATAGCCAAACACTTGGTCTTTATTATATACTTTATGGGGCATATATATTAATACTATATATATAGTGTACGCGCACATGTAAATTTTCTCAATCCCGAATACTTAACCTATACTTTAATTCAATCACTGAGGTCAGTACTTATTTCTTTTAATAAGTCTAAATATAAGAGGTCAAGACCTTCTAAAAGGATACTTCACAGCCCACTCAACAAACTGTCTTTTCTTTAAAAGAAAGTAAAGAATGAATCAACTCTTAGAAATAAGTAGCAAGACCTTACCCTGTTTAACCTTTTTAGTTATAGGGAAGATTGTTTAATGTTAGAGTTTTTGTGTCAGCCAGTTCAATCTAAGCTCGGATTAACTAAATCATTGAGTTATTGAAAAACAAATTTTGGTATCAAGGATCTTTCTGTCCGACGATATAACAAAAACAACAACAAACCATGGAGTTATTGAGAAAAAAAAATTGGTATTAAGGATCTTTCTGTCCGACGAAATCACAAAAACAACAACAACAACAAATCATGGAGTTATTGAAAAAAAAAATTGGTATTAAGGATCATTCTGTCCGACGAACTAACAAAAACAACAACAACAACAACAACAAATCATGGAGTTATTGAAAAACAAAATTGGTTATTAAGGATCTTTCTGTCCGACGAAATAACAAAAACAACAACAACAACAAATCATGGAGTTATTGAAAAAAAAAATTTTGGTATTAAGGATCTTTCTGTCCGACGAAATCACAAAAACAACAACAACAACAAATCATGGAGTTATTGAAAAAAAAAATTTTGGTATTAAGGATCTTTCTGTCCGACGAAATCACAAAAACAACAACAACAACAAATCATGGAGTTATTGAAAAAAAAAATTTTGGTATTAAGGATCTTTCTGTCCGACGAAATCACAAAAACAACAACAACAACAAATCATGGAGTTATTGAAAAAAAAAATTTTGGTATTAAGGATCTTTCTGTCCGACGAAATCACAAAAACAACAACAACAACAAATCATGGAGTTATTGAAAAAAAAAATTTTGGTATTAAGGATCTTTCTGTCCGACGAAATCACAAAAACAACAACAACAACAAATCATGGAGTTATTGAAAAAAAAAAATGGTATTAAGGATCATTCTGTCCGACGAACTAACAAAAACAACAACAACAACAACAACAAATCATGGAGTTATTGAAAAACAAAATTGGTTATTAAGGATCTTTCTGTCCGACGAAATAACAAAAACAACAACAACAACAAATCATGGAGTTATTGAAAAAAAAAATTTTGGTATTAAGGATCTTTCTGTCCGACGAAATAACAAAAACAACAACAACAACAAATCATGGAGTTATTGAAAAAAAAAAAATTTGGGTATTAAGGATCATTCTGTCCGACGAAATAACAAAAACAACAACAACAACAACAACAAATCATGGAGTTATTGAAAAAAAAATTGGGTATAATGGATCTTTCTGTCCGACGAAATAACAAAAACAAAAACAACAACAACAACAACAAATGTAGCTGTTTCTAGTCCAATGCAGGACAAAGGCCTCAGACATGTCAATCCATGTCTGGGGTTTGGCCAGTTTTCATCACCACGCTTGCTAATTAGGATTGGTAATGATGGGAGGATTTTGTATGATCGCTCACAGCAAACCAACCCAGTATGGGTGGTCCTGACTCGTATAGCTTTCCTGATCATAGCCATATGCAAACCGTTTAAAAGTTTAAAGGCCACTCATGAATGGCAGAGGGAAGGGATACTGACATTGCCCTATCGAGCAGGACAATGCCCTACAGATTGACCATATATACAGATGATTAGCGCCCAAGCCCCCCTCTCCACCCTAGCTAGGACCAAGGATGGCCAGGCGATGGCTGCTGATAACTCAAAACCCTCATCCTTAGCTCACAAGCATGGTGAGGTTGCAGTGACCAAAGAAACCAACGAGTTTGAGCGGGACTCGAACCCCAGTCTGGCGATCACCAGTCAGGAACGTTACCACATCGGCCACCACAACCCATTCCGACGAAATTGCAGGTAACTAAATAGCTAAATGATTCAAGAAAAATTTCATAGTGAGATGTTTAGGGAATTCTGACTATGGATAGTTTTATAGGCATGAAAATTATTATTGTTATTATTATTATTATTATTATTATTATTATTATTATTATTATTACTTGCTAAGCTACATCCCTAGTTGGAAACGCAGGATGCTATGAGCCCGGGGGCTCCAACAGGGAAAATAGCCCAGTGAGGAAAGGAAACGAGGGCACAGGATCGAGAGTTAGAAAGGCAAAATGTTAGCTGCTGAAGATAGTATTAAGGGATATGAACAGGAAGTTCTGCTGAAGAAAAGCTTTATATGCATGAAGTTACAGTTTCAGACTTTGCTGAAGTAGCACAGGATCGAGTCCTAGAAAGTAAACATTATATAGTCATTTTTTTTTTTAATGAGGCACATTTGCACTGACCCGTAGGGGTGCCCTTTTAGCTCGGAAAAACTTTCCTGCTAGCTGATTGGTTAGAATTATTTTGTCCAACCAATCAGCGATTAGGAAACTTCTCCGAGCTAAAAGGACAGCCCTGCGAGTCAGTGCAAATGCGCCTAATTAAAAAAAAAATTGGCTATAGTTACTGATGATTGTATTAAGGACGTGGAGAAAATATTATCTAGAATTATATCCTGTTCGTAATACTAGGCAGGCAGTTAATTCTAATAGCCAGCCCTTCTCCATCATGAGGCTCAATACTACGCAGTACTCTAGAAGTTTTATTCCAGCTGTTACCAAGTTGTGGAATGATCTTCCTAATCGGGTAGTTGAATCAGTAGAACTTCAAAAGTTCAAAGTTGAAGCAAATGCTTTTTTGTTGACCAGGCGGACATGAGTTTTTTTTTTATAGTTTGTTTATGACATATTTGTTTTTGATGTTGTTTATAGTTTATATGTGACATGTCTATTTTGTCGTTGTTACTTTTTTTCGAACGATTTATTGTTAATTTGTTCTCTTCATTTATTTATTTCCTTATTTCCTTTCCTCAGTGGGCTATTTTTCCCTGTTTGAGCCCCTGGGCTTATAGCATCTTGCTTTTCCAACTAGGGTTGTAGCTTGGATAGTAATAATAATAATAATAATATATATAGAAGTGTGACATGGCTGTATATACATTTTGTATTTAATATCCCCGAATCAAAACGAAAACCAATTATATCCTGGGTTTTCAAAAAGCCATAAACTACCTCGTTTAGTGGTTCGTGATACGATATACCAAACGATAAACGAAAGTACTTGAATATTAATGAATGTTTTGACATGTGAGATATTTATCCAGATATCCAGGATATCCTGACAGTTTTATTGGATATCTTGATACTTTTGATCCATATCCTTATCCAGATCTAAATATGAATCCTTATAAAAAGATCCATTCTTCAGGGTCCGGTTTGATCACGTGATTTAGTATCATTTTAGGGTGTTACAATAATGATGGTCACAGACATTGTCAGGAAAAATCTAGATCTAGATATGAATTCTTATAAAAAGATCCATTCTTTGGGATCCGGTTTGATCACGTGATTTAGTATCATTTTAGGGTGTTACAATAATGATGGTCACTGGCACTTAGGAAAAATGTGTTCGCCGTTGTTAATATTCATGGTTTGCATGGAGAACAACTTCCATTTTATTTCATGTGTTGATCCAATAGTTGTTATTTTCAATGTTGTTTTAGATGCTGTTGTTACTTAGATGGTAGGCGTCGTCGTCGTCGTTGTTGTTGTTGTTGTTGTTGTTGTTGTTTTGTCATGTAAAAAAATAGCTTATTATTTGACTGTGAACTTCAGGTTTATAAATTCGACCTTAAGTCTATTGATAACGTTTTTGTTATATATGTTGTTGTTTTACAGATAGCTGTTATAACTGTTGTTGTTTTACAGATAGCTGTTATAACTGTTGTTGTTTTGGTTGTTAATTGGTTAATTTTCATCTTATAATACCAAAATTATCACTTATAATTTTTTTTTTTTTATAAATATCTTGTGTGGTTTAAGTTAATTTTCCTCATACTACCAGAGTTACTATTGCTATAAGAATGTTTATATAAATTTCTGTTATAAGTATAGTTGTTTTGGTGGTTAATTATCATTTTATAGTACCAAAATTATCAGTTATAAAAAAAATTTTGTAAAAAATTTCTAAGTGTAGTTGTTTAGGTTGTTAATTTTCCTCTTACACTACAAAAATTATCATCTATATATTAATACGATAGCGCGTGTGTTATTTATTTTGAGTCATGCTTTAAAGAAAACGGAAAAAATTTCAAGTTATACTCTTACAAATTCACACTTTAAAGAAAACGGAAATAATTTCATGGTATACTCTTACGAATTCGCATTAGACTTTGATTACTTAACCAAAGCACATCTTATATAGTTTTCCCAATTTTGTCTCTAGCACCTGACTTTTAATATTAGACAAAAAATTGAGTTTTATCAATTTCCATAACCTAGATTATAAAATTAATATCGGGACATTTTATTCAAACATGTATAGGTTAGGAACAAGATAATTAGTATTGAAAATATCGCTTCGTGTAATTTACACGGGTTCCGCTAGTTGTTATATCTTTTATATAAATTTCTGTTATAACTAGTTTGTTGAGAAGTTGCATTAAAAAAATGGTAAATTCCTGGCAACATTTATTCCAGGATTTTTACCGTTTTAAAAACAATATATTGACGTAAAGGAGTGATATTACGGTCACCAACCCGTAAAAGATAATAACAAGTAGGGTAAAATTACGGTCGCCTCTATTTGACTGAAATACTAGTGAGAACAGTATATTTTTACGGAGAATTTCCGATTAAAATTACGGTTTCTTTTAAGTGTATAGCTGTTTTGGTTGTTAATTCATTAATTTTCCTCTTATAATACCAAAATTATCATAGCTATAATATTTTTCATTTAAATTTCTTATGACTATAGCTGTTTTGGTTGGTAATTAATTAATTTTCCTCTTATAATACCAAAAATATCATAGCTATAATATTTTTCATATAAAGTTCAGTTATAACTATAGTTGTTTTGGTCGTTAATTAATTTATTTTCCTCTTATAACATCAAAATTATCACTGCTATAAGATTTTTTTTTATAAATTTTTCTATAGCTGTTTTGGTTGTTAATTAATTTTCCTCTTATACTACAAAAATTATCATTGCTATAAGATTTTTTTTTTATAAATTTCTTTTATAATTAATTAATTTTCCTCTTATACTATCAAAATAATCACTGCTGTAAGATATTTTCTATACATTTCAGTCATAACGATAGTCGTTATGGTTGTTAATTAATTAATTTTCCCCTTATAATACCAAAATTATCATCTCTATAACATTTTACCGCATTCCCTGATAAATTCAAAAGGATCTACCACTCGACCTCAAATGACCTCTGCAGAGATCCTGACATCCTTAAAAATTATACAAATCTCAGCCTTGTCTCCCCGGCCATCATTTATGCAATCCAGTAAGCAAATAAATATGCGGGTCACGTGACGTTGGGACAGCCATTGCCAACACCATTCAGGTTCAGTGATGCCAGAGATGGGGATTTATCCCTAGATTTAGGGATTTTGGGTGTCTGATGGGGATATTCTGTACAAATTTCTATGAGGAAGAAACAAACATGAGTAAACCTTTATACTGTTGCAGTTAATTTGCTTGCACTTATATAAAGTATAGTGAGAACTTTCTATATTAAGCCTACTGTACAAGATCAGAAGAAAATATATTTGCGGAAATTGGGATTTTTAGTTTGTTTTGGGGATTTTTATCATGAATTTTGGGGATTTTTAGATGGGAATTTTAGTTTGTTTTGGGGATTTTTATCATGAAATTTGGGGATTTTTAGATGGGATTTTTAGTTTGTTTTGGGGATTTTTATCATGAATTTTGGGGATTTTTAGATGGGATTTTTAGTTTGTTTTGGGGATTTTTATCATGAATTTTGGGGATTTTTAGATGGGATTTTTAGTTTGTTTTGGGGATTTTTATCATGAATTTTGGGGATTTTTAGATGGGATTTTTAGTTTGTTTTGGGGATTTTTATCATGAATTTTGGGGATTTTTAGACTAACCGATCTGGCAACACCATTCAGGTTAAACGGTGATTTATATCTTCCTCTGTTTGTCCAACGCGATCTCTGAAAGGATCTCGGTTCTTCGCTAATGGCCCAGAAAGAAGAAGAGTCGTTTTAAGGGATGTTTGGGATAGATGGGAATAATTATGGTGCTTCGAGACTTTTATGACTTTGCAAGTGTGTGTGTGCGTGTTTGTGCGTGCGATTGTTTTTGTGTGTGAGTTGGGGATATGAATTCTATGAATACTTTTTAGCACACATACGTTAAGTGACCTAAGTACTTACGGTTTTTTTTTTTTTTTTTTTTTTTTTTTTTTTTTTTTTTTTTTTGATGAGAGATGAAGTTAGAGTATAGATTTATGTAGAAATGTATTATAATGTCAGAACGTTTCTAGCAAATACAAGAAGACAATAGATTTTTATGACTTTGCAAGAGTGTGTACGCGTGATTGTGTGTGTGTATGTATGTGTGTGTGTGGGGGGGGGATATGAATTCTTTTATACACACGTGTGTGTGTGGGGGGAGGGATATGAATTCTTTTACACACACACACACACATGTTAAGTGGCCGAACTACTTAAGGTTTGGTTTACAAGCACATGAATAGATTTAAGTAGAAATGCATTAAGTCAAAACATTTCTAGCAAATACAAGGAAATAACAGATAATAAGGCTGCAGCTGTTGTCAAAACTATAGGTTCTGTTGCACTTAGGTTGCCGGACTGTCCTTAGTTTGTCAGATCAGAATATACAGTAAAGCACGTACACACGCATAATTATTGAAATTACAGTATTATTGATTTTAAGATTATTAAAATTGTTGCTATTATTAAAATTATTAAATTATATTTGTTATTAGAATTTTTAAAGTTATAATCTTTAAAACTATTGAAAGTATTATATGAATATATATATATATATATATATATATATATATATATATATATATATATATATAGTGCATATATATATGTATATATACATAGTGCATATATATACATATATATATATATATATATATATATATATATATATATATATATATATATATATATATATATATGTATGTATATATACATATATATATATATATATATATATATATATATATATATATATATATATATATATATATATATATATATATATATATATATATATATATATATATATATATATATATATAACAGCAACAACAGAAATACATTCAGCCATTTCTTGTCCACTGCAGGACAAAGGCCTCATCATGTCTGGGGTTTGACCATTTCATCACCACGCTGGCAACATACATAGTTTATTAAGAAGACTCGGACTAGATTCACAAGCTATAACAAAGCAATACAGACACTTTGTTAAACCTCACTGTGTCTGTGGTGAACATAGCTTTGAAATTATGTACTGGTAGACAGTTGACAAGTGTTGACACATGTATGGAGGAAGATTTTGGGGCTAGTAATGCCATCTTGAATTACTGGAGTATGATGTGAAATAAAAAAAAAATATTATACACTATATATTTTTATTATTACATTCGTCAACGAAGTTGGGAGGAGGTTATGTTTTCGCCCCTGTTTGTCAGTTTGTTTGTTTATGTTTGTTTTTTGTCAGCACGTACTGGCCACAGTTCTACTCATAAAATAGTGAAACTTTCAGATATTAATTATGTTAAGACGTAAAAGTGATTAGATTTTGAAAGTCCTTGGTCAAAAGTCAAGGTCAAGTAAAAGGTCGACCGAATTAACCCTAACCTTAATCCCAAGTTCGCACATGGTCGTCACACAGACTACAAATACGCCTACTGTCTAAATTGATTCAGGCCTTGGGAGAGGCAAGCTGGTTTCGAGAAATAAGCTGCCGTGGCGGAAGTCTGCGCTCTGAGAGTGCTTCTCTAGTTATTATTGTTACTAGCCAAGCTACAACCGTAGTTGAAAAAGCAGGATGCT